>NC_069394.1:25892500-26102500 GCF_027475565.1 Acinonyx jubatus
AAGCAGGCTCCAGATGCAGGACTCGAACCACAGACCACGAGATCATGACCTGAGCCAAATTGGACACTTAACCGACTGAGCCACCCAGGCACCCCAGAAGAAAATCTAATTTTATCTGAAAGATTTTCTTTTGCATACAAATAACAAATTTTGGCAATTTCACATAAAAATGCTTTTCTTAAATGGATATTTATAGTAATGCTGCGTTCCTAGGCCAATTTATAAATATTTCCTATTTTCTTTGGGTTGTATCAAATTATTTCAAAAATGAAAACTAGTAAAAATAGTGTCTGGAGCAATAGATTTTAGAAATTTTGTAAGGTAAAACAAAAAGAAATAAGTAAACAACAAAAATATAAACAAATGGGATAAAGTTTAAATGGAACTATTTAAGAGAAAATAAAAATATAACCTAGTAAGTCTTTGGGAATGCTCTCTAATATGTTGAAAAGCTAATAGTATATATTTGATCTTTTTTCTTTCTGAATAATTTTTAATAATTCAAATACTCTTTGCTCCATGTTTTGTTTTCTGTGTGTATGTCCTGAAGGTATGGAGTAAGTTAAGGTAGCTGGGCTGCAGAGTAAAGTAGAGAAGTTGAGTGTAGGCTAGAGAGCATAAAGAACAGCTAGATGGGCAGGGCCTTATGTGTCAACAGGGATGGAAGCCATTGAAGGGTGTGGTCAGATTTGAGGCTTAAAAACACCACTCTGGTTATAGCATAGAGATTATAGCATAGAGGCTAGTTAATGTAGATGAAAAGGCCAGTTAGAAGGGTTAGTTATGAGGGTGTACTGCAGAGATGAGATTATGATATGATAATTTTTTTAATGTTTATTTATTTATTTTGAGACAGAGAAACCACAAGCAGGGGAGGGTCAGAGAGAGAGGGAGAGAGAATCCTTGTTGTCAGCACAGAGTTCAATGTGGGGCTCAAAGTCACAAACCCTGAGACCATAACTTCAGCTGAAATCAACGGTCACCCAACCGACTAAGCCACCCAGGCACCCTGTTATGATAATTGACACTCAAATGGCAGCTATACAGATGAAAAAAACAAGAGATTGAGGATAGGTTGGATATGAGAATAATTGGTAAGGATTAAGGAAAAATGAAAATGCTTGCTTCTAGCTTCCTTGTTTATGCAACTCTGTGGCTGGTGATTTCATTCACCAGTACTGGGAGATAATGGGAGAGGACCAATTTTGAGGTCCTGTTTTGTAAAAAAAAATAACTTGAAAGTACTTTTAATAAGTACTTATTAATAAGATTTAATAAGCCTAGTGTACTTTGAGGAGTTGCTTTTCTCTGGACCGGGTTTATTCGTCTCCAAAATGAGGTATTTACCCCAAAAGACCCATTCAGTACCTACTGGAATTACAATGTTATCATTGTGATTTCAATTGTGTATAAATTTACAGAAAAGCAGAAAATGATATACTTGAAATTGTAAACTGAGGATTTGAGTCTGGTGTTAAAGGAAAACAGATGAAAATAGACGTCTAGGGAAGGGGATGGTATAATGAAACTGTAATTTGAAGGATATTATTCTGACAGCTGGACTGAAGCAAGAGAGAAATCAGTGGATGGGAATTCAGGGAAGAGGCAGAATCAATGAAGGCCCAAATTGTAGTAGGGACTCTGGAGTAAGCAAGATTGGAGTTTTAGGCAGTGTGTAGCATGAATTAGCAGTATTTGATAATGTAAGTCAGAAAATGAAAGGGAGACAAACTAAAACTAACAATTTACATTGTTTTCAAGCTTTGAACATGAAAATGATGGAGACACAAGCATGTATTTATTTATTTATTTAAAAAAATTTTTTTTTTCAACGTTTATTTATTTTTGGGACAGAGAGAGACAGAGCATGAACGGGGGAGGGGCAGAGAGAGAGGGAGACACAGAATCGGAAACAGGCTCCAGGCTCTGAGCTGTCAGCCCAGAGCCCGACGCGGGGCTCGAACTCCCGGACCGCGAGATCGTGACCTGGCTGAAGTCGGACGCTTAACCGACTGCGCCACCCAGGCACCCCCACAAGCATGTATTTAAAGGATATTGTTAGGACACTTGAGGATATTGAGTTTATCTGACATGCTGAGTGCATAACTATGCCATATTTCAAAAAGTAAACTAATTTTTCTAAGAAAAATAATCATTCAGCAATAGAAGGACCAGATGTAGTTTTGCCTTCAAAAAGTTATTAAATAGCATTTACAAAGTACATGCAGAAATTTATTCTAAAAATTATAGTTGCTACTAATAATACTTTCTACAACCTGTTATAAAAGTTCTATTCTTACTTATTCTCTGATTTCATTTTTCAGCTCCATGTGGTGGCCATTTTTCTGCACCCAGTGGATTGATTCTCTCACCAGGATGGCCAGGATACTATAAAGACTCTCTGAACTGTGAGTGGGTGATTGAAGCTGAACCCGGACACTCTATCAAAATTACATTTGAAAGGTCTCTACCAATATTTTTCTACCTTTAAAAAAGTACATGTTATCTAAAACAATAGTCGGCATTATCCATTTTATTTACTAAATCAATGTACAGTTTTATTGTAATAGTTTCTGTGCCTTGAATGCTTCAGACATTTGTCCCCTTTAACCTTTCAGCCTGTTGTCAAGTTGATTTTCTATTTGTTCAATGTTTTATCAGTACTATTGAGTTATGAAAGGTGGGCCAAATATGGCACACTATCTAAATATGAACATGGGGCCCTTAACTTAATGTGTTTAGCTGTCCTATATATTTTTTTAATTAAAAAAATTGTTTAATCTTTACTTTTGAGAGACAGACTGAGAGAGACAGAGTGCAAGCAGGGGAGGGCTGAGAGAGAAGGAAACACAGAATCTGAAACAGGCTCTGGGCCCTGAGCTGTCAGCACAGAGCCTGACGTGGGGCTCAAACCCACAGACTACGACATCATGACCTGAGTCAAAGTTGGACAATTAACCAACTGAGCCACCCAGGTCCCCCATATTTGTCCTGTATTTTAAAGGGCCTGTGTTTTCTGCTGTATTTCAAAAGGAAAAATTGTTGTAAACACACTTGAATTTATAGTGTATTACAGCCTCAGGCACTTAAGCACACTACCCACATCCCTACACCTACAATTCCTTCAAAAACATGACTGTGTCAAATTCATGTGTATTAATGGTTGGCCAGTTGAGGATATTTTTTCCTAAGAAAACTAATCTTACTGATCAAATAATCTATACCATGAAAGACCATATTAACTATTACAAAGTTAAAGAATGAAACTTCAGGTCTTTGCTTGGATCAGTATTCACAAATGGAAATGGACACATTTATAAAATTTCCTAATTTTATTATTGACTCCCCTCATCTTCCAACCCCTTTATTTAACAGAATAAGGGACCAGGGCACCTTGGTGACTCACATGGTTAAATGACTCTTGATTTTGCCTCAGGTCATGATCACAGGGTCTTGGTGTAGAGACCTGCTAAGATTCTCTCTCCCTCTGCCCCTCCCCGACTAGCCCTTACACTTTCTCTCTCTCTCTGTCTCAAAAATAATAATAATAATAATAATGATTTTGAAAAAGTTACCTTTGTAGGCTTTGTAGTCACACGGAAATCATACAAATATATAAATATAGCAGAATTATGCTGATGATTGAATTTTACAAACATAACATGATCCTTCCCTAATTCAAGAGGGTCTCCAGTGAATTAATCTATCCACACTAGTGTTAAAAGTTGAAAAGAAAACAAATTCTATTTGACAGATGTTAGTATTAAACATTTCACATGAGACCATCCTACCTGACTATAGCCCACAAACTTTCTTACAACTGTATTAATTTGCTAGGGCTGTCATAACAAGATACCACAGACTAAGTAGTTTAAACAACAGAAATGAATCTCCTCACAGCTGTGGAGGCTGGAAGTCTGAGATCAACGTGTCAGCAGGATTGTTTCTTCTGAAGTCCTTTGTCCTTGGTTTGTAAATGGCCATCTTCTCCCTGTGTCTTCGCATGGTCTTTCCTCAGTGTGTCTGTTTCCTAATTTTCTCTTCTTACAACGATAGTGTTCATATTGGACCACCCATATGATCTCATTTTACCTTAATTATCTCTTTAGAGGAACTTTTTCCAAAGATAGGCACATTATGAGGTACTAGGGATTAGGACTTCACATATGAATTTTAGGGGGACACAAATCAGCTCATAACAATGACTTACACACTAAAAAAAAAAGTTTATATTTAGAGGGGCGCCTGGGTGGCTTGGTCGGTTAAGCATCTGACTCTTGATTTCAGCTCAGGTCATGATCTCACAGTCCTGCGAGGAAGTCCTGAGTCAGGCTCTGTACTGGGCCTGGAACCTGCATGGGATTCTCTCTCCTTCTCCTTTTCTTGGCCCCTCTCCTGTTCACTAGCGCTCTCTCTCTCTCTCTCAAAAGAAAAAGTTTATATTTAGAATACTTTGGCAGAGCTTTTTGTGGTGATGTTGAAACCATATCCTTTATTCAGAGATACAGCTTGCATTGCCATAGCAATTTTAGTGAAAATCATACTATTTATTCAGAATCAAGTCTTTATCAAATAACAGTGTTCCATGAATGTGGGACCCAAATTACCAAACTTACTTTATTACACAGATTTTTATTCTGTTTGGAATATACAATATGACATAATAATATAGATCATATCATTGAATAATTTAAAAAATTATATTGATTTGTTTCTAAGAATTCACTTTCTCTACCTCCCAGCTGACTCAAATTATAGATGACTTTAAAAATAGCTTATATTCATTATGTTATATTCAAGTCTTAAACACTATATAAGCATAATACTATCACTAGAAAATTCATTTAGGTTTTGTTAACACAAAGTGCATTATTCCATTGAAAAGCACCCCCTGGTTTACTAGTGTGAGTCATTAACCATCATTAAATAAATAAATAATATCTGATATCTTTCAGCCCTAAGTAGGCTGAGTTGCCAACTGGAGAAGCAGATTGCAAAGCGATGCTTATAATTCAGAGCACCACACTTGTGACTTTTGATTTTGTACTTTTGTTTGAAGACACATTTTCTCTGTCCAAAGTTTTTAACATGTATGTTGTATCCCTCCCAATAGGCAGTTACATGGGCCTCTTTGCTGCTTGCCTATCATGTGTAGATGTCTTCAGAATTATCTAAAGTGAACTCATGTATATCACAGCCTATATTCTATTTTTTTAAATGTTTATTTACTTTTGAGAGAGAGAGACAGAGTGTGAGTGGGGCAGAGGCAGAGAGAGAGGGAGACACAGAATCTGAAGCAGGCTCCAGGCTCTGAGCTGCCAGCACGGAGCTTCAAGTGGGGCTCGAACTCACGGACTGTGAGATCATGACCTGAGCCAAAGTCGGATGCTTAATCGACTGAGCCAACCACAGCCTATATTCTAAATTAGACTATCCCAGACTTAACTTCCTGGTAAAAAACTCTTCTCAGCAATTTTTATAAGCTGTAATACCAGTTAAATAGACAAAAACCCAATTTAATTTTGGTAAATATAGTTACTTAACACTTTTTACTCTGCCTCTTTCTTACTCAATTATCTGCTTACTGAGACACAAATCCTGTAAGTTAGTCTGTAAGCAGGCATTAGCCTGAAAAGTGATTGTCATTGCTAGGGTTTGTGCACAGCAACAATGGACAATTCTGTAGGGGAAACAGAACAGGCCTTGGTGAGAAATGATTCCTAGAGCCCAAAAATCTTCCCTTGAGCACCCCTGAGCAAGTCTTATCAACTGTGCCTCTTTTCTTGGTCCCTAAATCACACTCTGAAGTAAATTTTAAACCTCCTAGCTCCTTCACCTCCTTGATATCAATGTCTGTGTGTAATATAATACACATACACACACATATACAAATATATGTATATATATGCATGTATGTAATTCCTTGTTAATTAGCTCAAACACTGAATGAATTAAGAGTTAGAAATGCTTTAAGAATTTATTGATGTTATTTTCACTATTTTAGAATAGACAGGGTGTAGCTGTATCAGTATATTGCTTTTGAATTTTACTTTTTTAAAAGAATTTTACTTTATAGTTGTGTAAAGTTATATAAAACTGAAATATTCATTTGGCAGCTTGAGTCCTCTATGTACCCTTCCTTCCTGCACACACACATATACACACACACAAACCCATTAGATTCTTGAGTTGGAGCTATTTGAAAGCAAAATTATTTAAATATCTTCCTCCATTTCTTCCTTTCTGAAGCTCCTTTAATGGTATAAGATTTTGCTCTAGGGTTATCTGTAGTCATTGTGCTTGGTCATAAAACTGGTTTCTTTAAAATAATCCACATCTTGGGGTACCTGGGTGGCTCAATCGGTTAAGCGTCTGACTTCCACTCAGGTCATGATCTCACTGCTCATGGGTTCGAGCCCTGTGTGGGGCTCTGTGCTGACAGCTCACAGCCTGGAGCCTGTTTCGAATTCTGTGTCTCCCTCTCTTCTGCCCCTCCCCTGCTCACGCTCTGTCTGTGTCTCCTTCAAAAATAAGTAAACATTAACAACAACAACAACAACAAAAAAACTAAAAAAATCCACATCTTAAGTAGCTGTCAGATGGTAAGGAGTGTGTCAGTAGTGAAGCAGTGAGCAAGTGACTTCATCGAGTTAAAAAATAAGTGAGAAGTTTATTCATTAAGTGAGAGGCATAAAATAGTCACCTTAAAATCAGAAATATGTACATCTATCACTTCCTTGTTTACTGACCCTAGAATATCTTGGTGCTTCATTTTCCCCGTAAGATTGTTTTGAGAAACAAGATATCATCTCTGAGGTAGCAAACAAGAATTACATTCTTGAAAAACCGAATTCCCTTCTGATTTCCAACCGAGCTATTGTAAGAACATTGGTTGCGGTGTGCATGGGTGGCTCAGTCAGTTGGGCGTCCAACTTCGGCTCAGGTCATGATCTCACAGTCCGTGGGTTCGAGCCCCGCGTCAGGCTCTGTGCTGACAGCTCAGAGCCTGGAGACTGCTTCGGATTCTGTTTCTCTCCTCCTCTTTCTGCCCCTCTCATGCTCATGCTCTGTCTCTCTCTGTCTCTCAATAATAAAAAAATGTTAAAAACAAATTTGAAAAAAGAGAACACTGGTTGCAAACTCTTTAATAGTTTTTGTCATTCTGAGAATACTTTTCATAGAATTTGGTTCCAAAGAATGAAAGTTATGTCATTTGCTTGCTAATACCTAGGAATAACTTAAGTTAATTTGGTTCGAATGAAAATTTAACCAAATACTATGATGAAGATGGTGGCATGGCTATTTTCCTACATTCTCAAATGTAGCAATTGTTTAGATTTAATTTACAGGAAAAAAGAAAGAACTAAAATATTATAAAACTATTAGCCGTTAGTTGGCTTCTTGAAATTATCTCAAGTACCTTAAGTCAATGAAATCTTAAGAAATCAAATTGTCTATCAAGTACAAAACAAAACAGTAATGCCAAATAACCGATGTGGTTTTCTAACTGTTTATCTCTTCTTAACATAGCCAAACAGTTTGCAAGTCTCATTTTCAGATCTGCAGAGGAATTTTGCTTTGTTTCTTCCAACAGTTTGTAAATTTTCTCAATATTTGCCGGCTTCTAAATGAACTCATTTCCTGTTTATTAATCATCCTAAGTCTGTCTTTCTATCCCTTTTCTTGTCTTCAACTTCTAGACCACAGCCATCAGTATCAGTCTTCCAGACAGCAACTGTTTTTTTTTTTTTATTATTATTTTTAAATTAATGAGGACTATTTCAATTTGGTCAGAATGGGTTTGGATTACATCAAGAATGTTTTTAAAAGACAACAAAAATCGAGTAAGATAAGGTTGATTTCATTTTGAATTTCATCTAGTGGTTCCATAACATTTGTTTATGAATAACACTAACTTTAATGTCATAAACAAATGAACACTAGATTGAGACAATTTATGAGGAATGTGTACAACTATCTTGAAACACAAAATGAAAGAAATTCAGATTATTGTGTAACCCTAATTCATTTCCCTTATTATTGTAATGTATTTTTATAATTCCTTGAGGCGAATCTGTGATGATTTTCTTTTTAAGGATTCATTCCTACTGAACATTGTTCTCTACATCACCAGTTAATGCTGCTATTCTATTAAGACTTGTCTCTTTAGGTTTCAATTCAGAGTAATCTCTGACTCTTCTGTGCATTTTAATTTGGTTATCATCAGCTGACTAGCTATCGAAATGAAACTCCAGTTTTAATACTGCAATAGACTGACTACAAAACAACCAAATAATGGATTCACAATGTACCATTGTCTGATCATTTACTTAAAGGACGTAGTGTGTTCCTATATATTTCCTATTCTAAATTGTATTATTGGAAAAGTTATTTTTAGACCAATGCAATATATTCCATATTGCAAAATAAAGACTAAGATAAGCTTATGAAATTCATTCATTTTACTAAGTATATTGCTTAACAGGACATAAAAGTGGTACAGATGGAAAAATATTTCAATTGCACTTCTTAAATAGTATTGAATTGTACACTTAATTTTTACTACTTATATGCTGTATTTGTAATTGTATTTTATAATGAAATAAAGTTTCTGGTTTTTAGATTTTCCATTCAATTGTTTGGACCAGGTTTTGAGTTTTCTTTTGTTTTGTTATTTGAAGAATAATGTAGTTTAATTTTGTAATACTGGACAAGGCTGGCAAGTGTACAGTAAAGTAATCTTTCAAAAGTTGATGGACATTGTAACTAAAAATTATTTTTAAGAGTGTACTGGAGACAACTAGTTACCAAAAATGCATTGGAAGACACATTTTAATTTTTTTAAGTTTATTTATTTATTTTTGAGAGTGAGAGAGAGAGAGAGAGCAAGTGTGCAAACAGGGGAGGGGCAGAGAGAGAGAATCCCAAGCAGGCTCCATGCTAACATCACAGAGCCAGATGCATGGCTCGAACTCATGAACTGTGAGGCAATGACCCGAGCCAAAACCAAGAGCCACCCAGGTGCCACTGAGCCACCCAAGGTTCATGGTAAACACTAAAGTATCTAAGTATATTGAATACTTTGTATAAAATTGGTAACAACCATAGAGTAAAGAAAGATATTTTTGTCTTTAAAATATATTAATTCTTTCATTTATCCAATAAATATTTGAGTGCCTACCATATGCAAAGCATTGGCAAATACAGACACCGTTTGACCTTGTGGAATATATAGACTCTTAAAGCAGACCCCTATCAAACAAGCAAACACAACCATGATTGGTATCACAAAAGGTGCAATAAAATGAAGCAATACAGTAGGGAAACTAACCTACACTGATATCAGGGAAAGGCTGCTTCTGGACATATTTAAGCTGAAAACTGGAGGTTATGTAGGAATACATTGGTAGAAAAGGAATTTCCTGGGCTGCAGGATCATCAGGGACAAGGCAATAAGTTGCTCAATTTTCCATGATTCCAAGTAAAGTTTTTCCACGGCTAAGATTTCTGATTTCCAGTTCAGAATGTTGTACAATCTTGAAGTGCGGGAATGAACACAAAATGTTATTTTGTTGATAGTATTTATGCATGTTAAAATATTGTTGATCTGTGTTGATTGCAATTTATAAAAATTACGTCTTCTAAAAGAATTGAAAATGATAACAGTAACCACCACCAAAAATCTAAAAATACAACTGACCAGCTTTTCATGGCTTAGTATAGTCATTAGGGAGAGAGAGACTTGGGTTTGAACCATTTAAGTTCTGCAGGCCTCAGTTTTGTTACCTGCAAAATGAGTATAATAAGGGCTCACTTACTGGGTTAGTTTGAGGCTTGGATAGATGAATGTAGATAAAATATTTAGCAAGAGCCTCAAGCACTTAGTGAACATCGACTACATCATCATTATTGTCATTACCTACTTATAATTAGAACCAGTATTTTGAAATTTAAAAAAAACCTATTTTTAATGGACAAAATAGACTTGTCAAAAAAAGGACCACTCTAATAAAGCAGAGTCGGATTTGAAATCTATATACAATTGCTATGAGAATCTGATTATTTGATTGAAGATAAATATAAATCACATAGTTTTCATGAAATGAGGAAGATAAAAGAAAAGCAACTCCCGAAATATGTGTGGTCAATGAAAAGGTCATTTATTTACTGAGGATGTTCCACAATATTTGAAAGAAATCTTACTTATGAACAACAAATGTATGCACATACCTCTTTCAGGATAATTTCCCATAAGATGAAGAGCTTCAGATGAGGTCTTAAGTGATATATGATATTAGATAAGCTAAAGAAAAAGTATAACACAAAAATGGTAAAAAGTTTAAATAGTCATTTAAATAGCAATCTAAATTATTGTTTTCCTTATAGTGGTATTCTAATAAAAATATTTCTACATGTGTCTCTTAATCTCAGATTTCAGACTGAACTGAATTATGATGTTCTGGAAGTTCATGATGGGCCAAATCTGCTGTCACCCTTACTTGGATCTTATAATGGCACACAGGTGCCCCAGTTTCTATTCAGTAGCAGTAATTTCATATACCTTCTATTTACAACAGACAACAGCCGTTCTAACAACGGTTTCAAGATTCATTATGAAAGTAAGTAATGCCAAAATATATTTTGATTTCCCTATTCTGTTTTCCCTACATTTGTATTACCATCGTATTACTAAAAGAGCTACAAGATTTATTAAGAAAATACAATTAAGGCTTTCTTTGAAGAGAATGCTAATGGTTTACAAGATAATAATGTGTTTTCAAAATTTTACAGGAGATTTTTCAACAATATCTACCTAACATTATTATGAAAGGAAATACTAACAGATTGTCAGAAGTATCAAATAACAAATTTTGAAAAATGAGTTTCTGTACTAGTAATTTGTGCACAATTTTAGTAGTGCACAATAGTAGTAAATATCAATCTAGGATGTATATGAACATTGACAAATTTTTTAGCATGTGCTTCATATCATTCTTTTAATTTTACCTACATTAATTGCGCATATTTTACATTTAAAATATTCAACTTTATTATTTTGTATAAAATATTGAAAAGTATATTTACATCAAAAAGTCCAGTACATACACATATATTCAAATATGGCTAACGTAACCGCTCAAAGACCGCATATTAAAACAAGCTGTAAGTCACAGTGTTGAAATAAGCTTGTAATAATCCCACATGCAGTCTTATTTAAAACATCTAAAATACATCTGATATTTAAAAATAATTTGATCCTGGTATATACATAGAAACAAACTTTTTTTAATTTACAAACATGTGGCATATCTATACATATGTGGGTGTATTGCATATGATGTATACATGTAAACTCATCTATGCATGCATTTTCATCTCAGGGTACATCACTGTGTATCTGCATATGAAAAGCAGTTTTGGTGAAATGGTTCTAATAGCACATTTAAAGGGTTATTGCAAGATATCTTTATATCAAGTGCAGATAGGTATTATTTCACTTCTTTTTATATTCAAGCCTCCAATACCCCCTTCCCTCTCAAGAAAAATGCCTGCATTTGAAATTTATATCTTTATTTTCTATATAAGGTGTCTTTTTGGTAGATCTGGTTAATTGACTCGTGGGCATTTAAAACCATAACCAATATATATTCATTGCTTTTTAAAATATTATATTTTCCATAATATTTTTTAATTATATTAATTTCTCTTTATTTAGAGTTTTATGGCATGGAGTTATATTTCTTAGATATTGTTATAAAATGTAATAAGAGGGTTAACACGTACTTATAAATTAAAATGAACTGAAGGACCTTAATTGAGATTTTTAGTTTAACATATATGTGTTAAAATTGAGTTGGAGTCGTTTTTTGCAATCTATTTCAAAATTCTTACTAGCAATTCATTTTTATCAATATGTTACAAATGAGCAGGCACCTTTTCCGTTAATCTGTTGCTATATTCTATACCTAACAAACCACATTCAATCCCACCGCAACCCAGGTGTGTGGTCTTTATCACATGTCAGATACAGGAAAAATTTTAACATTAAATAAAATTACACATGCAAAGTGTGATTATAATAGCTAGCATGCAATTAGTCCTCAGTGAATGATAGCTCTTATGTTTTTTCTTTGAAAACTAATCCGATGAGGAATTAAAATGAGATGTCAAGCTCAAGCGTATTCCTTTGCTATAAAAGAAATTATTCGCCACTTGTTAAAGACAGTAGAGCAGACTTTTATTACGATGGGGTTTCATATTAAGGGAGAGAGATTGAGCTCAGCTCTGACTACAAGTGGGAATTTCTAGTCATGGAGCAAAGTGGAACTTTGCTAAGAGGATCGGAATTGCTAAGAGGAACCATTAGAGTTAGGGGAAATCTGGCTAAACACATTAGACAGGGTTTTTGCTAAAGGCAAGCCAGAGTGAAAAGATATTGAGAGTGGGGAATAAGGAATTTGATCAGATAGCCTTATCTTGGAGGAGGATTTTCAATAAACTGACTCAGCAGGATTTCTGCTAAAACTGGACTAAATAGGCCACTGGTGAGACCTAGTCAAAAGGGTTCAGTGGAGCTGGACTAAAGTTTGGTCAAGGCAGAGCATCTTTGTCAGTCAGAAAATCTGTCACCCATAAGCTCTTGGTAACATAATCAAAGTTACTATTGGAGGCTAGTGACTAAAAAGACAGAGTGGAGGCTGAGACCTACAGAGGCTGAGATTGATAAAAGACCTACTGGATGTTGGCTTTGGTCAAATCTGACAGCAGGCAGTAATGTTCAATTTAAATTGGTTTACAAGAAATCACTTCCTCTCATTTTTTATTCTATTTAGTGTTGTGGTTTAATTGCTACTATGAAATAATCTCTAACATCACAAGCCCTTTCGTTTCAGGAACACAAACAAGCAAAGATCTATTTTTGTTGTTGTTACTTAGTAAGTTTCCCAGCTGCAGGTAACCAGCTATTTTTTTTTAAATGAACCATTCAAAACCTCCAAAATCAGTAGAATGAAATTTGATTATTACACTAATTAAAACTATAAGAACATATTTGGTGTTTGGTGAATTTCTTTTTTTAAACTATGTCCATTATAAAGGAAAACTTGATTTTCCCAGGAGACCAAAATTCGATGTATTATTTGCAGTACCAAAATTGCTTGCACTCCAGATTTTCATTTTACTCCCTCTGCTGGGGCACTATTTACTCAACTCTACTTTCTTTCAAAACAAGGAGATTGCAAAAACTGTACAGACAAAATAAGATTTATAGTTTTCAGAACACATTAAAAATTAGAATAATAACAACATGGAATAGAATTTAGGAACATAACCCATTTTGTGTTTCGGTAGTTTCCCCCCCTGCCTCCCAATAAACACTTCTGCTTATTATGTTGTATTTCTTTAAATACAAATATAATTGAGTCTTCTTGGATGTGTACATAATATATAAAACAATACAATTATAAATGGATACAGAACAAATTTATAGACACAGATACCCATCTCCAAAGACGTATTTTTATATGCATGTATACATATTTTTTTTCAACTGTGGAGAATGGAAGACATTTAAGAGAATATACTGTTTAAAGAACAGTTGTTACATTTAAAGTCAATACATATGAGAAAGGTAGAGAAAACATTTCCACTGCTTTGATCTATTTGTTTGTCAATCAATTATGAAATATCTCTTTAGACTTATTCTTTGAGTGCTAGATATATACAGTACGGTAAGGGACATAAAAGAAATGCAAGATCTTACTGTATCCATCAATTGGAGAGACAAGAAGGACAAATTAAATGATTAACCTTCACTGACCTCTACTCCAAATAATCTGAAACCATTAAAATCACTTTGGGATAATTACATTTGCTTGTTTTTTGCTTTTACCATGATTTACATTGTATGTGACTTCTTCAAGCACACATTTCCCTGATTTCTTAAGACTTCACTACAACATAGGAGTTTTGGATAAAGGAAAGTTACAGAATGAGCCAGAGCATTAGCAGATCATGACTTGAAGGAGAGGGCATCTGAGCTTGTCTGGTAAAAATTGAGAAGATTTTATAAATGAAGGGGATGACTGAGGGTGTTTGTGGTATTGAAATAAAATAGAAAACTAGTGAGGAAACTTAACCTGACTGGGAGGAAAGATGACTACTGAGAGATAATGAAAATTGCAAATAGTAGAGTTCAGTTCGGAAGTCTTGAATGTCAGGGTGATGACTGAACTTGGTGTCATAAACATATGGTGCAAAAGCAAATAAATAGCATATTTTAAGGATACATGTGTCCAAAATTATATCCCAAATGGACTGGAGATGAAGGATACTGAAAGAGAGGCCAGGGATTATGGTTTGTCCTACATAATTGAAGTGATGTAGGCCTGGGGTAGGGTAAGAGAAGTAATAAATGACATTATGCTTTTCAATGAGGATGGATTTCAGGTACATTTTGTGGAGGAAAAACAAAACTGTGAGAAGGAGTCAAAGGCGAATGAGGGTTTCAAAGCCTTGGGTGCCTAGAAGACAAATGGTCACATGGAGAAGAGGAACATAGCAGGTTAAAGTAATTGTGTTAAAGATAAATTTTGGTTATTTTTAAATTTCTCATTAAAAACAATAGCATTTAAATGAAATGAATATGTTTGATAAATATATTTAAAATGCATAATCGATCTCTTTAAAAAGTGAACTCCTATGTTTTTTGTATCTATTTTAAATACTTCATTTTAAAGTTGGGTAGCTAATACAAGTAAACCGTTTCTCTTGTGAATGTGATTTAATCAGACACAATTTGCAAATGCTAATTATTGTATTATTGGAATATCAAAACAACAGTTATTCATTGTCTAAGTCTTTCATTTAGGAACAAAAAGGTAATTATTTATTTTACCTTATACCTCAGTTTTCAACTCTGGGCATTTTTGCATCCCAGGGAACATTTGGCAATACCTGGAGACATTTTTGGTTGTCATGAATGGAGGAGGTAGAGGCCAGGAATGCTGCTAAACATACTGCAGAGCACAGGACAGCCCCACAGCAAAGTCATTCAATCTAAAAACTTAACAGGGCCAAGGTTGGAAACCATGTCTTATTAAGGGAAAGGCATTGTCATGGTAGGATGTCAGTTAGGCATTATAAGTCACAAGGGAGATTATCGTTTGGAGACACCAAGAGCACTACAGGCTGTTGAAACCCTGACAAGGAGCCACCAGAGCAGTTGCACTGCTTTATTACAAAGGTACTTGTGTTCATACTTTCATTTATTGCTATAGATTTATATCTATAGAATTTATGACATTATAAATTTTGATAGGTAACTGTACAGTTTCATCAGGTTCTCATAGAACCAAATGATCTGAATGTGGACTTTGTTGACAGAAAATGTCAGAAGAAATTTGCTAAACAAATTGCTGATTGTTTACATAAAGTAATGGGCACATTCATTTATTTGTGAAAATCGTAAATCACAATTGTTTGAGAAATAAGAATCAATTTTGGCAAATCCAAATCCATCAAACTTACTCTTTGTCATATTCCCTTTGTCTCCTAGGTGTTACAGTGAACACTTATTCTTGCCTGGACCCTGGCATTCCTGTACATGGCCGTCGCTATGGTCATGATTTCTCCATCGGTTCTACTGTTTCATTTAGTTGTGATCCAGGATATAGGCTGAGCCATGAAGAGCCTCTTCTATGTGAAAAAAACCACTGGTGGAGTCATCCACTCCCAACCTGTGATGGTAAGAATTAATTCAGTATGCAAAATAAGCTAACTTATAAACAAAAAAGAAATCAATATAGTATTTATAAAATGTGAGACTTAATACAACTACAAATATTTCATATTTTAAAAAGATCATCTTGAATTTTGGTAATTATATGTTACCAGACCATTAATACAGAAAATAAAGAATGCATTATATGTCAACTATACTTCAAAAAGAAAAAAAAACAATATTGATAACCAGCCAAACTAACCCTATGCCTAATGATGACATATATATGTTCAAAATATGCTGAGATAGCCAGTTTAAGTGCATATTGTGTTCATCAACCTTCGACAAAGAGCTTTGAAAATGTCAGATTGGTATTAATGAATGCACTGAAGGGAGAGAACATTACCTCCCACCTTGGAAAGCAACATGGGCTAGTTCAAATTCTATCTAGTTAGCACTATGA
This sequence comes from Acinonyx jubatus, assembly GCF_027475565.1. Taxonomy (NCBI): domain Eukaryota; kingdom Metazoa; phylum Chordata; class Mammalia; order Carnivora; family Felidae; genus Acinonyx; species Acinonyx jubatus. The sequence goes on from NC_069394.1 coordinate 25,908,685, forward strand.
CAATGTACCCTGACTCTCCTGTGGTGACAAATTTCTGGTTATAATGAGTGTTTTTCCAGTGTCTTTACCCCTTCTTTGTTTCCATGTAGAATAAGTCAGAAATGCTTTATTTTTTCAGAAAATGTATGTGAAAATACAGTGGAGGAAACTGCTTCCCTAAGATTGAGAGGTATTTTCATACCTCCTTTCTCAAAAAGCACACACAATGTAAATCTATGCATTATTTGGTCCTGGGCTTTAATTTTATTTGTAACACTATTTCCCAGTTCTGTACTTATTCTTGTTCAAGGTGGAAGATCACATTTGTCATTTTATGATTAATTTTTCAAGTACTTTCAGTACCATCATTTTTCAGTAACAGCTTTAAGCCAATTTGTTTTTATAACAAGATTTAAAGGAATCCTCAGCACATCTTCCTTGTGTTTGGCACAATACTATTTATTATAGTCAGCATTCTTCTGATTGTAAGTGACAGATCCCAACAGAAACTGATGTTAAAAAATAAAAGCAGAATTTGTTGTTTATTCAAATCTTAGAAAAGGCAGGATTGGTGTACCTCTTAAAGATAATTATAAGTGTGAATTCAAACCTTTGCAAGGCTCTATCCATTTTCTACCTGGGCTTTTCTCTGTGCCTTGACATAATACTCTTTACTTATAGCCAGTCTTATCTACATGAGGGTTTAGTGGTGGAAAATACACTCTTAGAAGCATAGAAACTTATAGTCACATATTTCCAGTATCAGACAAGAATGAAAGTTCTTCCTTGTTCCAATTAGAAAAATCCAAGGGAATATCTCTGATCAGTCCATACCTGGACCAGTTACTATAGTAAAGGAGAAGGGCCCATTATCATTGGCCTTGTCCAGGACATTTATCCATCTGTTTCTATGGTTGAGACAAAAGATAGTGGTGTAAAGGTACTGTTTGCCACGCCCTGATAAAGCCATATGGTTGACATGAGTAAGTTCACCAAGATAAAAAGGTATGGAGGTAATGTCAGAAGAAGCAGGAGTATAAAAATAACGCCCCCAGTATACCAACATGCTGAAGTTTTATTAATAATAAAAGTAAATAGATCTAGAGTAACACAGACCCTCATCATCTCTTGCCAGTGCAACTACAATCAACCTTACATCAGAGCATTTTTGTCAATCTAACTTCCATCCTTCACACTGGGATTATTTTATATTATACCCATGTCAAAAATACTTAATGGCTTTCTGTTGCTTATGGATTAAAGTTCAAGTTACTAATCATGGAATTTATGATCCTTAACCATGTGGACTCTGTCCTTTTCAGTTTCTGTCTCCTTCCTGCATCCTTACAAGGCATCAACTTTTTGAAAGATCAGATCTTGTCCCTTTGAACCTCCATCTAGATCTGTCCTATGTTATATTCCTATTTAATACTGAGCATAACTTGACATGGGCTCAATTTATTCCTTTTTATTAATGTCTGAGTTTTGTATAAAGCAACTACTTAATTTTTCATTAACTGGAACTGAACTCAATACCCTATTATCTAGTATACTGACCTGATTATTTCTTACCTCCAACCTAAACATTTTCCCCAGAAGAAACTAATCCAAATTTCCTAGGATAAAGGGAGGAAATGTGAATAAATAGAATTCCCTTCCCTCATCCAAGAATGTGACCTTGATTGGCCTTGATCACCTGGATACTCAAGGTACAGAATGCTTCACTTTCACACAGATCATCTCTTGTGATGATGGACTCTTTCACAGTCCGTAGTTAACTGATTCACAAAGCAAACTAGACAATTATGATTGGTTGTAATAATGATGACAGCTAACATTTATTGACGGTTCACTATGTGCTGGTACTGCTACATTATAAATAATACTAATACTAATATATATTAACTCATTTTATCTTCAAAATAACTATAAACTGAATGATATTATGGTCACCACCTCACAGGTGAGAAAATTAAGGCAAACAAAGATGAAGTATTTTGCCCTGTGTCAGGCAGAGTCAGGACTGAAACTCAGGTAGCCTAGATTCAGATCCTATACGTAAGTCCGTTATTATACTGCCCCCTGCTCACATTCTCCATAATAGTAAAGTAGTAAAATTCTTTAAAATGGAAGCACAATTATACATTTGGCATTCTTTCCTCCGTGATGCCACATATTTATTTTAAGAATTGTGTATAGCTATTTAAATAGTGCACTACTTGGAATATGTGACTAGAAAATGATACATTATCCTTTTTACTATCAATTCTTTTCAAATGGAAAGAGTACTTTGAATTCAGGTCTCTTTTCTGTATACATAGGTTTCTGAGTAAAAACTGATCCTTTTTAAATTTATCTTGTTTCATTGTTGACCAAGGAAACTTAAACCTCAAGTCAGAAATGGCTCAATTAGATTCTGTGCTGTTTTGACAATTTGATACCTTATCTTTCACCAGAGTAGCACCTGTATTGCCATTTATACTTTTCTCTATAGTACTATCCATTCTCTAATACCTTTATGTATTTACCATTCACTTTTCTACCAGAATGGCAGTTTTATATAGCAGGAACTTTGTTAAGTTTACTACTATGCCCTCAGTGCCAAGAGCAGCTCCTGTCACACAGTTGAGACTCCATTATTTCGTGTTGAATGAAAAGAATGAATGAAATATACTTCCTAACCTTTGAGGAATACTTAACTATGTTTTGATTTTGCATATATAATTTCCACCCTTTTCCTCCATCCATATTCCCCCCCCCCCTTACACTAGAAAGTCCTAGACTTCTCCTAAGCTGTGTCAAAATCTTAGTAAGTTTTTAAAGGTTATTGACTTATGCTTTCTGTGGATAAGGCATCTGGGCAAAATCTCAACTTTTCTTGGACCCTGTAGTTCTTTATTTGCTATGGCATTTTTTTTGTTGTTGTTAACTTATAACCACTTTCTGATTCACTAAATCAGTATTCATTAATTTTACTGTGTAGGCACTAAAGAAATATTGTTGTTCATGGAAAAACACTGTCTATATTCTTGAGCTACTGAAGGAGATAACAGTTATACTCATTTTCTTATTTTCCTTATTATATTCTTGAGATCAAGAACCATACATTCTTCTTGTTTCTTTAACATATATTTTTAAAAGACATCTTCTGACATAACAAATTCTATTCACACACACACACACACACACACACACACACATTCACACAGTTTTTACTAGCTACATTATTGGATCTCACTCTTGAATATCTCTACAGTGTTTTTCATAGAACTGTGATTTGAATGGCTCTGGAGAAGGTCAGACAAGAAAAGCTAGGATAGCATTCTACTTTGACCAAAAAGTGTCAAAAGTAGTGTGTATGTCAAAAGTCACAGCCAGGTGGTATTTTCTATGTAGTTGGGACAGAAGATTGTCAGGAGTATTAGGGGTAAATTTGAGGTCATATGCCTGGTATGACTCAACCCTTTAGGAACTAAGCATTGTTAATTAAGATAGCTACCTATCTGATAAATAGTTGGGTGGGCCGTATGTTCTGAATTGCTTAACACAAGCCTTATTTTCACCTTTTGTCTTGGCACCGCAATTTCACCCTCATATTATCCCATTTTGTTTTACAAACACTATAGCTATCTTATTGGGTAGGGGGGTGGTGGTTAGATACTAGAGAGATTATACAATTAGCTCAGGATCACCCACGGCGTAGAGGCAGAACACACAATTGAACTGAGTGTACTTAAACTCATAATCTCCCTTATTTCTTCCATATTATTAAAATATTAAATTTAAATGTCCCATATAATTAAAAGGTTTGAGTATACAGGCTAAACTAGCAAAAGAGTATATGGATTGATGTTTAGTATCCAAGAGTTCAAGATAAGCAAATATGCATGGTACTTAAGTAAAAAGAATTTCTGATATGGGTTTACAGTTCAAATTGGGGAAACCTGGAAATAGAAGAAAACAAATTCCAGATTAAAAAGAAACAAACAAAAAAATCATAATGGGATATGTATTAGGTGGTTATTTCTGTGCTCCATTGTAATATTCAAAATGTTTTAATGGATCTCAGTCTAGAAATTGTCTGCTCGAGTTAGACAATTGAATGCTTGCCGGGTATATATCACAACAAAGAGCAAGGTGTAATTTTACAGGTCTGGGCAATAACATCCAAGGGCTTGGCTTTTGAGGAGACTTTACTATTTTAAAACTCTGATACTTATCATGTGACAAAAGTAGTAATCATATGTGGCAAAAATCAGAGAGGGAAAAAGGAATCAACTACTAGCCAAGATCATTGTATGTCTGGCTAATTGCCCTCAACTCATATTTTGGGCTATCATGGTGACCTTGCTGTGCTACTAATCTCTGTCCTTTTATATGCTTCTCCTTGCCAGCTGTTTGCTCTAATATAAAGTAACTGGGTATTATGTACCCATGTACATTTTATCATTCCCTAATTTCTCTGCCATGTTTCACTGGATATACAATTTGTCTATCTCCCATTCACAAGAACATAGAAACCTATTATGTCTGTTACAAAAGTGTTTGCATCCCTAAAGACATATGGCATCCATCAGCAAGGTTGATGGGATAAACTAGAATTTCTTTAGAAGAGGTGACCTACAAAAACAGATAAGAGATCCATGACATCCTTTTTGGACACTCTAATTCTAATGAAGTTTACCTTACAAATCGCCATGTGTTCTCTCAAACTGAATTTAAAAAATACTATTGGAGCAACTTTCTTAATGCTCTGTGTATCACTGTATCTTTTTATAATATATTTGAGTTCCATTTTCTATCTCAAAGTAAAATAAAATCACATGTAAGATTTACCTTCTTTCATTCATCTTACAATTTTAGTCTTGTCATGAGTGATTCTAATGGGCTGATTTCCTCTTATACTTTCTTAGCATTCTAATAGGAAGGGGACTTTTTAGAGAAGCAAACATCATCAGATTGACAGGATATTCTGTAATAAATTAACCACTTATAAAATTAATCCAACTCAACCTGCATTAGCATGTATCACTATGCATTATATCAATGCATGTGTCGTTAATTTCTTGTGATTGTTCAAAAAACCAATAATACAAAGCAAATACAATTCCAAATATTTGCAATGTAAAATAATCTCATTTAGAAAGATGAAGGATTTCATTAGGTTGATGAAAATGATGCTGTGGCTGCTGCTGATGGAAGACTGTTTCAATTACAGATAAAAACCATTGACAAATGAGAATTCATAAGATATAAATCAATTAAAGACAAGAATACTGACACACTTAGGTTTTAGGAGCTTTCAAAAGAGAGTGATTTGAATATGAAAGGATTGAAATGAATCTCTGAGAAAGTGAAAAATATACTTGAATAGTTTTTATATAGATTGATCATTTGAGGGGAATGCTACAAATTAAACATAGGTGAAGGACATCATAGCTTGCTATAATTATTATTATTTTTTTTGGTAGAAAAAATAACTTGTGAAAGCAAATCAATACTTGATTCAAGAGTCTGCTTAAGTGGTGCCTAGGTGGCTCAGTCAGTTAAGCATCCCACTCTTGGTTCTTCTCAGGTCATGATCTCCTTGTTCATGTGTTCAAGCCCTGCATGGGGCTCTGCTCTGGCAGCATGGAGCCTGCTAGGGGTTTGCTCTCTCTGCCCCTCCCCTGCTTTCTTGCTTACTGTCTCTCAAAATAAAGAAACACTTAAAAAAGAAAGAAAGAAAATGTATTGGTCTGCGAAATGCAAAAGTTAAAAAAAAAAAAGAGTTGGCTTAAGATCACAGACTCTGGAACTAGACTGCTGGAGTTCCTCCATACTTGCCTTTTCATCTATAAATTGTGAATAATTACAGCACTTTTCTCATTGGGTTGATATGGGGGTTAATGGAGTTAATAAAAATAAAAGTCTTCAGAATAGTACCTGTCACATTGGAAGTTCAATGTGAGTGGTAGTTTTTCTCTTGTTAAAAACTAGTGAGCACTTGGAATTTTATCCTAAGTTTTACAATATAAAATAAAGTATGCATTTTCATAGTTTTCATATTTTTAGTTTCATCTTTCAGAAAAAAAGACCTAAATCACACTCTTTGTCCATAATATACCATGAAATTCTATTTTTAAGTCCGTTCCTTTCGAGGTCTTTATCTACTACTAATATTTTCAAATAACAGAAATCTCCCCTGTGTCATAAAAATGCACTCTATGTTTATCATCTGGTTATAATCAAAGTAATAATATAAATGGTCATTAGTAGTATATTAGTTATGCACCATTCTTCCTAAATATATTCATGTGTTTATGTTTCTCTAACTTTATTCAATTATCTGCAGAAAGTCCCTTTAATGGTCTGTCTTCAACACAGATGTGGTAGGTGTAACTGACAGAAAATTGTCAAGAAATCCTCCAAGTACAGAAAGGAGATTTGACAAAGTCGCATTATTCCAAAGAATGCTGATGTATAGAGGGCTTTCTGTCTACAACTTGTACACATGCTGGTTACACAGACATGCACAGGAGCACATGTCTGATGTACTGAATAAAAATTTCACATCTCTTTTTTTTGTGTTTAATTTACAAATTAATTTAACTCTCTTAATTTTGATTCTCTGTTCACTAAGTGTTAATCTAGCTGTGTGAAAGGTAGTCCTTTCACATGATAGAGCACCTTCATTCGTCACATTTCACTCAACAAATTCATACCATGTTACATTTATTTATTCATTCATTCATTCATTCCAGCTCTCACAATAGTGAAAAAAGGAAATATAGTGTATTAAGAATAAATTGACATATGTAAAAATAATCTAGGGAAAAAAAATAAACAGTCCTCTGTCAAGAAGTAGAAAGCATATGCATTACAAGGAAAGTAAAAGCAGGTCAACTTAGCACCACCATTATCAGCAGGATACAGTGGAAATTGTATACTTAGCTCTTAAATTGATCACAAAAATGCAATGGGCCTGTTTTAAAAATTGAAAGGAAATTTGAGAGGTTCAATAATAATAGTTGCCAATGAAGTCCTATGCAGGCTCTAAACAGGAGCCTAAGGTAGCAAACTGTGCATAGTATTGCAATGTATTGATAATAAATGGAATTGAAAGCATGGGTTTATTTTGGTTTCAGGGAGGCAATCTATAGGACAACTTTAAGAGAGGCACTTGAAAAGATCTTCGTTTACTCCTGGGTGGAGTAAAAGAAATAATAAAGGAGAAGTGGAAATGGATGTTAGTTTGTATACATATGTAAATGTTTATATATATATATGTGTGTGTGTGTGTGTGTGTGTGTACACACACACACACACACACACACCTATATTGAAGCCTGCGTGCTTAAACACTTATAGGAACTGCAGACAACTTATTTCTAGTCAGGTCAGTGTAGAATAGTAGCCAACGTTGCCTCAACTCTTCTGAGCATCATTACTTGGAGGAAATCATGGAAAACCATAAGGCCAAACTCCCCTTTCTGTGTTCCAGGGAAGTTAAAGAAGGATCAGAGCAGACAAGGCCATATGTTGCATTCACAGCTCTTATTTCCTTGGCCATGTCCAGGAGAGCTGGCATCTCCACCTGGAATTTTTAATACTGATAAAACTATCTGGTATACCATAACCACTGATGGTTGTTGAATGTGGTAGAAGGCATTCTAAACTACAATTTCTTTAAAAAAATGAATCACATTTGAATTTATTCGACCTTAGCTCATAAACATGTATTTATTTTTAATACCTTAAAGTATTTGCTTAAAAGCTATAGCTTCTCAAAAATTCCAGTTTCTTCATGACACTTCCTGGAGAAAGGCAAAAGTGCAGAAGCAGCCTTCAAAATTTCTGCAGCTTTGCTCATTGTTTTAAAAAGAATTATATGAAGAATGACACATACCCCTTTAGGAATCTAAAATAAATGATTTTGCATAATTAACAATTCATTTTCTTAAAGCTTAATAAAAGAGGGGCTGCTAAACAATTAATTACTCATGTTTAATTTATGACCAATTTATGCAAATGTTACTTGTAATTAGAAATGTATAAGATAAGTATGTACTTCAAATTCAAATGGGGGAAGATGAGCTACGTTATCTTGAGGCTAATTCCCAGAGGCTATTACATACCTTTTTCTTCTCCAGGGCTGTGTGGATGAAACTATTTCCTAGCATTGGAAGAGGTTTTTTACACACTCCTGTTATTACTGAGAAGTAGCTTAAGCAAAGAAAATCAGATTCATTCTATTTCAAGCGAGGAGAGATTTGTTCAGCCTCTGCCTCTCTAACTATGACTGATCATATGACTGTATTTCTTTGTATTTTCAGCATTATGTGGAGGAGATGTTAGAGGGCCTAGTGGAACAATATTATCACCTGGTTACCCGGAATTTTATCCAAATTCTCTGAATTGTACGTGGACTGTTGATGTAACTCATGGAAAAGGTAATTTGCCTCATGCAATGATAATTGGACTATCTTCTGAATTCTCATTGCATCTATTTTTATTTCATTGTCCTTTACAATGTCATTTTGCATGAGCAAAAACAGATCAGTACTAAAATATGCTAACACAAAATTCAATCTGAGTAACCGGAGCAGAGGATTATATTTACTTTTCCATAGTATTAAATACACTTATGTTTTTACCAGAAGGGTAATGTAAGAGATATTTATTTTCTTTTGGTATATTAGACTAATGTTATTGGGAATTTTCATGTCAACAAACTCTCCAACATGATGGCTTTTGTCTCTCTCACGGTATTAAGAGGTTGATTTAAAAGTTCCACAGGCAATAGGAAGATGATCTGAAGAGCTGAGCCAATTGTAAAGCAAACATGACATCTTTATATACATTGTTTTTAACATGTTTATGATTGTTTATGATAATTATATTCGTCATATGAATTTACAACCATTCCAGAAATACTTGTATATCATTTTTCTGTTAGAACTGCAGATATATCTCACATAACTGAATGGGAATCTAAAATTGCACTGTTCGTATGATCGTTGTTAATAAATGTCTTTTGAACAAATAAATGAAAGGTTCTGTAGAACTAAATATGGTTCATTCAGGCAATACAACCAAACTTCTAAGCTTGCAGAAGTAATTAAGGCAACACCTTAGTGGGAAAATAGCGATCCTAATGTATCGAAACAAAAATGGATTAAGATTATTTCCCTAAAGATCTATGTGCTAATCTTTTAAAAAAGGGTACATTTATTCATTTTAAAAACTGCTTTGGAGAAGTAGTTTTCCTTTTAGCTCTGTTGTTAAATTGTTCCTATTGATTTTTACTATTATTCTGTACTTACTGATTTTACTATAGAAAATCTTAAAAAAACAATCTCAACAATGGAAAGATGCTATTACAATTTTTAAAATTAAAGCTTATGTTTAATACATTTGAATTCACTGTGTTTTCACAAATGAAGTTTGCCTTTATTAAAATTATACATCATTTTATTGCGGGTGAGGATTATATTGGAATTATTATTATAATGAAATTAAAAATTATTGAGAAAAAAGTTAAAATGAGTATTCTGGTACTGAACAGCAGGAACGAAGTAGAAGACTTTGTAAACTGTGGTTTTTGTTGTTCTCCATAATACGAGACTCTTCGCTGGAAGTTAACCGGAGCATCCTATTATTCCAGTGTGCAGTGGATTAATGGAGTTTAAAATAAGCTTCCTTGTATTATACAAGAAAATGGAAGGCTACATACTGCTTGCTATGTAAATAGAGGTTTAATTAACACTTAAGGTTTTGCGTCTTCACAGGTTGCAAGTGTTAATTAAATCTGTATTTACATGGCAAGAAATGCAGATTTAGATGCTTTCCTTTAAGAGCCAACAAAATTTGTTGGAAGTACAACTACTCCAAAGGGTAACCAAAGTTATATGAAGGATAATCTCTTAAAGTTGGGAAGAATTGTCAAGGTAATACAGTGTAACCTGTCACCTAGTATACCACTTTAGAGTTCCAGAAAGATGATGAACTGGCCTGATATTGACACTTGTGTCGACAGGAAACTTCTTTCTTGGGAAAATTTGCTCAATTTTTGTACAATTCTAAATGTTTGAAAATTATTCTGCAACTGTTATTCCTGTTCTGCCCTCTGGAGTTAGACAAATCAACCCAAACAACAACCTCATCCTATCTCCACCCTAACTCTGCAACACACCAAGTCACTTGACGGTGCCCATGATGTTTTCATGTCTGCTGCCCCCATGATCATGCGATCATGATCAAGAAAACCTTTATCCCAAGGTCTTCTTCCCAGACCTCATTTCCTTCAATTTTTTATCACAAGATATTTTCATTGCCGTTGCCATTCTAATCACCATTCTCTGGATGTCTTCCAGTTTATTGATATCCAGAGATATCAACATCCTTCCAAAATGTGTTTTTCCAGAAGAAAACACAATATGGCATTATTTAACTCCAGAAATATTTTCCATTAATGAAGCCCGTCCATGTTTGTTAATTTTTTGCTGTTATATCATAATACTCATTTAAAGCCCAAATCCTAAAATTGTATATTTGTACAGTTGATTTTTTTTCGATCTTCAGTGCAAGCCCTTTTTTTAAGAATTGATTTTATCAAGGATCAGTAGAATCTTGCAAACACCTTGTGAAGTCATGTAGGTGTTATTTGTATTTTATAGACAAGAATCTGAACTCACTAGACTAGGTTATTTATTATACACTCAAAGCCAAGGTGCCTGTGAAGATTGGACAAAGAACTTGAATATACATCCTATGACTCCACATCAAGTGCTCTTTTTTCTGAAAGCACATTACCTCCCTACCTATATTTATATATTTCATTGTCATTTATATGTCTTCATCACCACTCCCCATAATCCTGTTTTTTGTTTGTTTGTTTTTGTTTGTTTTGCTTATATCTCTTCCATTTGCTTAACCTCGAAATGACTCCTTAACCTTTATCCTGATTCAATAGCCCTAGTGGAGGGCAGTTGAGGCTTTTATGTTTACCCCACTTATATTTTATCATATTAGTCTTTATCCAGAGTTTTTGTGAGATCGTTTTGAAACAACTTACATTTTATTTATATTTATATCTATTGCCAGAATTTTCTTAAATACTCATGATCATCAGGACTTTAGGGGTTTATACGATCTTGACTAGAACAGATCTAAGTATCTAAATATTTAAGATATAAGATACTTCAAACATACCATCAGTAACCCCTTCACCACTTAACACTAAGTCAAGGTGTTCAAATACAGACAGATGTTTCAAATTCAGTTAACCATGGTATCATCCAGCCTATATTGCTCCTTATTTACAATGATACCATAAGAGATTTTCCTTAGACATATTTCAGAAATCAAGAGGCTAATTATGTGTTCTAGGGGCGCCTGGGTGACTTAGTTGGTTAAGCCTCCAACTTTAGCTCAGGTCGTGATCTCACGGCTCATGGGTTCGAGCCCCACATTGGGCTCTGTTCTGACACCTCGGAGCCTGGAGCCTGCTTCACATTCTGTGTTCCCCTCTTTCCGTCCCTCCCCTGCTCGCATTCTGTCTGTCTGTCTGTCTCTCTCTCTCAAATAAATAAATAAATAAATAAATATTAATTATGTGTTCTAGTCCACTAGAGATCTGAGGTGGGGATGGTAGAGGACTATATTCAAAACAAAACAAACAAAACAAACAAAACAAAACAAAAAACCCTTGAGCTTTTAAAGGTAGATTTGTCACTAGATAAAGCACAGTCTAATCCAATCTTAAAAACTTAAGGATCAGAAAAAAGACACACATGAGTCTAAATGACACCGTCAATGTCATGGTTGGTGACATAAGTATAACTGAAATCTAGATATTCATGATATTTTGATTTTAAGCCCAAATCTTTCCCATTATGTCTGTAACAGTAATTGTCTTCATAAACCTTCTTTAATGATCACTTTTCTGAGAAGATACTATGATGTTGAAACCACTGGCTTGTCCTCACTACTCCTCAAATACCCACTGCTCTATTAAGATCGTGTGTCCTTACCTATCTGCCCCTTCTTCTTGTAATATCTATCCTCGAGCTGCTCCTCTACAAAATTCTGCTCATTTCTGAGATTCCTTCCCTTCGGAAGCCTCTGCTGACCCTTCTGACAAGTGGGTTACTTCTGTTTCTATCCTCCTGTCCTGACTTATTTTAATCACCTTTATAGTACTTAGCAGAATGTTTGAACTTCCCCTCAGATAGACCAGGAGTTATTCACGGTCTTCTAAATCTTTATATTCGGTAATGCCTACGGTATAGGAGTCTCTTAGTACCATTTTCTTACTTGGATTCATTGACCTTTAGCAGAATTTTGAAGGTCTTACCTTGTTGTGATGTAATAAAAATAGATTTTTTTGTTTAAATCATAATCTGACTAATAGAAGTTTCCTTTTATAAAGTGGCTGGCTAGGATGGAGTGACAAAAAAAAAAAAAACAATCAGCTCTCATGTTGAATAATAACAATAGCTAACATCTGCTGACCCTTCTTCTGTGCAAAGCACTGTGTCAAGCCATCCCCATATATCAGCTCATTTACACTTAAAGTCAACCCTAGAACACCATTTTACAAATGAAAAAAGTAAGTCTTAGAAAGGCAAGGTTACACTCAACAATGGGCTTCTTAATACCGTCATCTAACAAAATGTTTAATTTCCCCACATATTAACTTAGTGCATATGAGAGTGAATGCATTTTTCTAAAAATATGTTATGTGCAAAAAAACATTTTTCTTGTCATTTGTCCATCTACTTTCCTATTCTCTAGTTTTTCTTAGTTTTATTCCATAGTAAATGTCAAATTGGCTTATCTAAATTTCAACTTTTATGTTGTTTTATAAATATAGATAACAATTACTCTAGATGGCAAAGCATTGTCTCCTTGCCATACCTACACGCAACATTTTTATTTGCATCTAGCTAGGGCCAATTACCAATTTTATACTGAAGAACATTTCAACAACTGACTCAATTTCTGGACTCCTTCTATGAGGGCTCTTAGATTCCTGCTCATTGTGGAGAGGAAAAGAAAACAACTTACATATTTAAAAAGAGTTTGAAAAATAATATTGTTGTATATTTCAAATCTTTTCCAAATCCAAATCACTGGCCCATTATGCAATAATAACCTTGTCTTATAATTGCTTATGTTTTCAGTGTATTTGGTCTCATTTTATATCCTTTTTTTTTAAAGCAATGAAGAGTGGAAGCATATTCAGCATTTTGAGCTACAATGTCAATGAATAATATTAAAGAATGTTACTTATCATACTCTGGGTTTTGGGATTTTTTAATACATATATTAATGATTTTTTTTTGGTTAACTTAAAAAAAAATACTTCAAGGGAAAGATGAATGTGGTAGTCATCCTTTATTTCACATAGTACCTTACCCACAATAGGAGGGTTTTGTGTGGGTGTGTGTATAACTGTTAGTCTTTAACATCTATTTTAGACAATATCATTAAAAACTCATGTAAGACCACAAGGCAATGCCACACCATACTCATCAGAATGGAACGAATGAAAAAAAAATGAACTATTGACAAAGATACAAAGCAACCAGATTTGGCAATGGAAATGTAAATTGACACAGCCACTTTTTAAAGCAGTATCTATTAGAGCTACTGTTGATGACCCAGTAATGGGGCATGACCCAGTATTTATTTCCGCTCCTAGCTATGTCCCCAACAGAAATAGATCTTCTTCAGAAGACATACTTGAATATTCACAACACCATCTGCATTCATGCTAAAATACAAAGTACCTAAATGACCAAATGATGTTGAACAGATAAATGAATATGGTGTCTTCACAAAATTAAATGCTATACTATATATTACTGAAAATAAATAACTCACAACCACATGCAAAAATAGAGATGGATCTCACATACCTCATGTTGAGTAAAATTCAGACCCAGAAGAGTATATGTTATATGAATCCATTATATAAACTACAAAACATTTATATAAGGCAGCAAAATTAGCCTATGCTACTAGAAGTTGAGTGAGTGGTTACTTTTGGCAAAGTGAAGTGATAGAAAAGTTTCACAAAAGAGGCTCTGCTGGTGGTAATGTTGTGTCTATTGATCTAGTTGTATTTGCAAAAAATGAGTTTAGTTTGTGAATTTCAGGGATCTGAACAATTATATGTGTAATTTTCAGTATGTTATACACACAGGTTGAAGTGTGTGAAAAATAGTCATTATATTCATTCAACAGTTTCTCCCTATGCCTGCTATATATTTCTCTTGTAGAGTTAAGCATCTTTGGAAGTTGTGTGTTGTATCACTAAGCACTGTTTTTGTGTTGTTTGAGGAGATTGAAGGAGGAATTGAAGGAGACATGTAAAGTATTTGCCAGAAAGCTGCACTTCTATATAAATAAAGCATATGAATTTTCCTTGATATTTTCAGAAAACTCAGGTGATTTCTTTTCAGGCATTGATTTTTAAATTTTATTTCCAAGCAGTTTCCAAAACATGACTCACTACATGTCTTATAAGAAAGCTAAAAGGGAAAAAAAAAGATTTTATTAGATGATACACTTGGAATATTTTATAGCAGTGCTTTTCATTTTCAGAGAATTTAATTACAAGGCAAGTCCTGGTTTAGTTAGTTTGGTAACTTTCTGTGTTTTACCGATATACTTTGTGAGTCTCATTTTCCTCTGTTTCTTAATAGGTGTGCAGTTCAATTTTCACACCTTCCATTTGGAAGACCATCACGACTATTTACTGATCACAGAGAATGGTAGTTTTACCCAACCACTGGCACGCCTTACTGGTTCAGAACTTCCTTCAACAATCAATGCTGGTCTCTATGGAAATTTCAGAGCTCAATTGCGCTTCATTTCAGATTTTTCAATATCATATGAAGGATTCAATATTACATTCTCTGGTAAGAAAATGGACCAATTAAAAAAGCTTTTGTAACAAAGTCAGTTTTTTTTAAAGTATGAGCATAATTTAGGTATGGCGAGACAGGGAAAAAATGACAGACAAGATGGAGCAGGGGGAAACAAATCTCTATCAATAAATTTTAAGGGAAGTTTGAAATACTTTGAAGATTTTCTACAGTAGTACATTTAAGAGAACCTTTAAACAAAAGCTAAATAAATAAATGAATGAATTGCTAGAAACTCTAAGTAGATTAATTACATTTCTTTAACTTGCATTCCTACAAAATTCTAACAGAGGGCAAAAGTAGCTAAAATGCTTAGTGAACTTAAAATGGAAATTCAAATATATATTTTAGTTAGACTCAAATGAATATGAATTAAACCAGTGATATTCTATTTTTTATGTGTCTTAGAAAAGGCATGGTTTACAGGCCAAGATTAAGGTAAACTCAATTTAATGATTTGGAAACAGATGATCTAGAAAAAATTAATGTGGTTATCCCTCTATTCTAGAATAACCTCATCTAGAGATAACATTATAATTTGGAATCCAGGAAAAAAAAATTTGTACAACCAAAGTGAATAAAAAGTTTTGTATCAGTTAGAGTTCCACTTTCTAGTGAATGGAATAATGAGGCAAGTAGTTCTTTCTGAATACAGAGATATTAATAAGTAAATCTTATGTCCACTTGCTAAAATTAAAATTGTAATATTATAATTATATATATTTATTATATAATGTATATACATAAAATCACACAAATGCTAACCTTGTTTTCAGTTCTTACTCTAGTATTTGCATGGAAATACTTCTAAAATAATTAAGGTTTCTGTAATGAATAGTATATGAGCATAATCAGTTTTAACCTAGAATGTTAAAAGTATATCCAAATACATTTTTTAAACAATAGAATAATACATCAACATGGAATAATCCCTTTTGTTCTCCATTGAAATTACAAGGTAAGTGCATGCCCTGGGAATATTTTTAGATAAGCTACTTCTTCTTAGAATGGTAAAAAAATTATAATGTTGTTTAATCAACTCTACTCTGTTATACCTTGAAGAGTGTTCAGCTGTTCATTTTCATGATGTTCATTCATTGCTGGCGGAAATTGTCTTATATAAATCTATAATGTAACAATTTTCAGCATGTGGGCATTTCAGTCTTATATAAACCATTGCCTTTTGAACCCCTGTGTTTTTCAGAATATGGATTAATAGAACTCTTTGTAGAGGAGAGGCGAAGAACCTTTGTCATTTAGATTAAAACCATTAAGTAAAATGCATTTCAAAAGTGCACATGATCTCATCCAAAATGTTATTTTGTGTTTGAAAATATGCATCTCTTATGCTATTATTATAAGTCAAAATCAGTGAAATGGAAATGTTTCTAACGCAGAGAAAAGAATAGGAGATAAATAGCTACATTTTCAATTTAACACTCGGAAGGTGACATTTTCTCATTTATATTGAATTTCACACATAAAAGTATTTATTAAGCTATTAGATCTTTCACAAAAAGAAGAAAAGTATGTGTGTCATTAGCATGCTTCACTTATTAAATGTCTGACTAAGCCCGGGAGCATCCAGTTTGCAAACAACAGCAATATATCCTTAAAAGTGAATACTATCATTTTCTTCATCCTTCTCTCCATCTAATTTACAGAATATAACCTCGAACCTTGTGAAGATCCTGGAATTCCTCAATATGGTAACCGAATCGGGTTCAGCTTTGGGGTTGGTGACACTTTGACCTTCTCATGCTCATCAGGTTACCGCCTGGAAGGGACGTCAGAGATCATCTGTCTTGGTGGTGGCCGACGGGTGTGGAGTGCACCTCTGCCAAGGTGTGTGGGTACGTGGTCAGCTGCTTTCATTTGCTTGTATGTGAGTCACTGTCCATGGAGTTGCATGGTTATACACCCTTTGTTCTTTTATGATCTGCTGAATTTCTTCATTTATTTCATATCGGTTATTTCTATTTGTTTTTCCACTTGGCAATCTGGTGTACCTCAGTTAACTTCTCAACTGCTCCATTTAAGCGACCATGCTTCTAAATTTGTTTTCAGATGAAGGGGAAAAGGAATCAATAGATATATAAATAGATGATTGATAGATAGCTGATAGAAGAGGATAGGTGAGAGAAAGATAATCGTATTTTGAGAACTTACAGAACATTTCATTCTTATATTCTATTGAGATATGATTTCCCATGGCTTACAACTGAAGTTGTGGCGCTATTTTGTAATTTAGGATTCACATTCATGAAAGATGATCGTGAAAGAAAATATGGCAAATAAATAATAGATAATTTGAGGGCTCTCAAGGCATGTATTGACTCAATATGTACAATCTATATAATTACTCTATTATGATCAATGAATTAAGCTGGCAATTCATTTTATATTGTGAAATAAAGCCTAACAATAGTTACAGTATTGCAGTTTGGAGCCACCACCCACACCAACCTTTGAAAATTAATATTTTAACTGATGAAAAGGAAAAAAAAAGATTTTTCCATAGGTAAAATGAAGGACTTCTTTTTTTTAATGTTTTGTTTATTTTTGAGACAGAGACACAGCGTGAGTGGGGGAGGGGCAGAGAGAGACAGAGACAGAATCCAGAACAGGCTCCAGGCTCTGAGCTGTCAGCGCAGAGCCCAATGAGGGGCTGGAACCCACAAACCGTGAGATCATGACCTGAGCTGAAGTTGGATGCTTAACAAACTGAGCCACCTGGGCGCCCCTGAAGGACTTTTGATTAAGACTTAAGTCATTTCCTATTTAAAGTAGGAAAGAAGGAGGCAAAAATTTCTTCGGGTCATTAGCCATTCTCTGGTTGTCAGTATTTGCTTTGATGACAGAACTAGATACAAATGGTCATTTCATAATTATTTTATAAAGCTGTTAAAACTCTCAAAAGCATTTAATTTGAATTTACTTTAATTGTAAATGTAATTGTGGGTCGCAGATCCGTATAAGGTAGAATATGCTACCACTTCAGGCAAAGTGTTAGAGTTTTGATCTATGGTTCAAGACCTTGTCTTTTCTATGCAAGCAAAACACCCCAAAGATGAAAAAGAGAATGAACAAGATGCCCTCTATGAGTTACTCAATATATTATCGAGTACACGAAATGTGGGAGTTCCTGTGGGTCCCCAAATCAAGTAAGAAAAATATGATCTTCCAGGTTAATGTGGGTCTGAAGGCTTTTATAGTGATGAGATTGTTTTCACAGCCTCTGTGGGTTATATAACGGACAAGATGATATATAACAGATGAAAAAAATTTTTAAATCCTAGGCTTTTATAGAAATAGCACAAACAACCACAGAGGCTTGAAGTTGGGAGGCGATGAGCACATTCTCAGAGAATCTTTTCAGAAAGCTATGTACCATGCAATCTTTCTGGTTTCGTTTGTTTTGTTGTTTTTTTTTTTTTCCTGCTATTGCCAGATTTGGAATTCCCCTCTTTACCTGAATTTCCCCCATTTTAATATTTTTGCTGATGTGCATATTTTCAAAGGGCACTTAATGACAACCTTGGGAATAGTTCAAGTGAGGTCTATTGAGTGTGTGGGTTTAGATGGCAGTCATTTGATATTGGATTAATTCTTTTTTTTTTTTTATAAAAGGTAAAAGATTTCTTCTGGGTTAATTCACTCCTCTAAACTTCATTTTTTTTTTCATCTGTAAAATGGTTACAACAGTGGTACCTAGTTCATTGTTATGAGTTAGTTATGAGGATTAAGAGATCAGCCATGCCAGTCAGACACCTAATATAATCCCAGGAAAATAGGAAGGATTCAGAATTTAGATGTTATTATAACACTTACTATATTGAGTATACTCTGCTATCTATCCAGCCCATCAACCTCGTTTATAAAACCGATTATAGTAGGGAAGGAATCCCATTTTATAAAATGCTAACATTTATGAGGGTCTATTAGGCTCTTTCATATATAGTTATCTCATTTAATCCTTACTCAAATTCTGCTATTATTATCCTCCCTCCCACCGCCATTTTTCATCAGAGTAATCTTAGCCTTAGAGATTTTAAATAACTTGCCCAAGATCCTCAAGTTTGTAAGTGGCAGATGTAAGGATTTGTATGAAGTTTTTCATATTCTAAAATCCAGCTTTTTCTCACTAGGTGGTTTTATCTCAAAAGGGTCCAGGCAAAGGTGAATCTTGAAGGACTCCTTAAGGACTCTAAGGCAGAGTTAATATTTTCTCGCAAAGTATCAAATACATACCAGGCAGGCTGTTACACAGGTTAAGACATTGTGTGTATATTTTTAAGGTTTAGTTCATATTTACAATAAACTTTAATAAATGGAGTTATGAAAATCTGACTTTGCAAAAAAATAACTTTAAGTTAGTTTTTGTTTTATTAAAGTATTTCTTTGAGACTAGGTTTATTTGCACCTAAATCTTTAATGGGAAGGATGAATAAAATCAACCTGTGGACAAATTTAGAAAGCAAATTATTGCCATGGGAATTTTCCCCCCACTTTCAAATAAGCTGTGCTTGCTTTTAAGCTTATTGAAATTTACAGTTAAGCCTATTGACTTTAATAAATTCCACTGTAGGTATACATTTAAGTTACAAGATGGGGAGAAATATTCCTTCAAATTAAATGACTTTTAAAAACTTTACTTCTCCAGTTTTCTTTTAACTTTTCTTCACTACTCTACCTGTGCTTTAAAAGAAATGTGTTCCTTTTTGTATTTCTGGTTCCATGTATGCATATGTATATATTTCGTATTTTGTTATCTTTTCAAAGTTCACAGTCTTTCGTCACACAAAATGCAAATTATTTGTAAGTATTCATATGAACAGACCCAATTTTACCAATTCTCATTTATTTGGACAGTCTTTGTTTCTTTTTAGATTTTTTTGTACTTTTCATTTTATCTCTCATGCCAATTCTCTAGTCCATACTTGCTTAAAAACTGTTGTTTAGTCCTTAGCATTATCAACCTCATAGAAAGCCTATGTTATAGATAGTGGCCAAATTATAAATAGATTGTATTCCAAAACTTTGCTTCTGTTTCAGTTTTTTGGAATCTAAATGGTCTTTCCCTGGCACAAGGTTGCAAATGATGGATACATTCCCAGAACAAACCATAGATAAGGTTTCAAATGTTACATCAAATGGAAAGCTAATACTAACATTTACTAAAATGATTTATATATATATATATATATATATATATATATATATATATATATTTCTTACATAAGTTATGTAAGAAGGGGTCTGACACTTTGGACAGTAAAGCAACTGATATTCAAAACTAATTACAGAAACTTTGTATATGTTTAATTTTGATTCTTTGTTTAGTGTATTAATTGCTTGGTGTCTTTCAGTTTCTATTGGTAGGGTTTGGTAAAAATTACCTTAGTTGTGGATGGCAGACAAGTAATAAATAACATTTTCACTTAACTAGTTTTTCTGAGTAACCTCTATATTTATGTTTTAAGGTGATATTGTAACCACTAAAATATAATAACACCATAATATGGTCTTCACAATCTATAAAGGATTATATCATGTAGTGTCTCATTCCAAAAATCCATCAATGCTGTGAAAGTAGATTTAATGTAACTGTTTTATCATGAAGATACAATGTGTATGAAAAACACAAACTTACAGTCCGAGCCATCGCTGTCAGAATGTTCTGAGTCCCAGGCTTGCGCTCAGTTTAGAGTAGCACACTGCTGTCTTTGACTGGAGGTTTCAATAAAGTTGGGAGGAAATCTGCTCTTAATTATCGTGGATACATGGCTTTGGAGAACTCGTTACGTTGTCTTCTATTTTAATCAGAGGAAACTTCTTTGACCACGACCCATTTATCAGGGATTACTTACATGCAGGGGAATTTGTAGAGGCAAGAGAAGAATCTTCATAGGAATTGAGAGCATTAAAGTGCAGAAGCAGGGATTTTTCTCCCTAAGAAGTGGTCCCCATTACCAGCACATAGTTAATATTTACACTCCAGCCTTTCCTAAGCTGTGTGACCTTTGGGAAGCTGTTCAGATCTCTTTCCTGCCAAGTTTTCTCAGATGTAAAATGTGGAGAATCACATCTATGGTGCAAGATAGCATATAGCTGTAAGCAATAAAAGACATGTAAGTAACCTAACACTTCAACATATGACCCTTGCTCAACCAACCTGTTTCTTCTTCTTGCACCTGCAACTCTTGATTTTTACGAACCAGCAGGAGAGAAAAGAGAAGAAAAGGAGATGAAAAAGTTTAATGTGCTATCAGAAGCTAGGTATTTCACACATACAATCTTATTTCCTATTGAATGGTCAAGATGAAACTTTTATCTTAAAAAAAATGTATACCCATAACTACGTTTACATTTTGGAAGAGATAAAAATAATCAGGAGGTAAAATGATAGTTCAGTGAACATATTTTATATTTAAGTGATTATCCTGGAGAACCGTGTCTCTATTGAAATGGGTAATCTGGTCATCTTTTTAAGTGGCAACAAAATGTCCAAAAGCAAAAAAGTAAAAATAAAAATAAAAAGTATTAAGAGAATTTATTACTTTGAAATAAGAAACACTGCCCTGTTTCTGGTCAAGAAATGAGTACCAGATTTCCTTTTCTAAAGTTCACATGACAAAGAACACTGGAATTTCCATTATCATCTTTCTAAATCAAGAAAAAACTTGCATATTCTTATTCAGCCTCCAAATATACCAGAAATCATGCCAGGTCATGTTGCAAATAAACAAGGAGTTAATGAAAGAACAGATTGTTTTGGAAAGTAGATTAGCAAGTTCAGTGTTAGTAATGACTTGTCTTTAAGCAGGAGTCCACACATTTTAAGAAGCCCACGCATTTTGAAATCATTTTAAAAACATTAATTCATTCATCCTCACAGTCCCCCCATTTAACACATCTACTTCTAATTTTACGTGTCATTGATTTTTTTTATTTGACCTTGGACAAGTAACAACATCTTTCTTTAATCATATGTCAAATGAGAAAAATGATAACTCTGTATTACATATCTACTCATTTTTCTCACTTTTCTGACTTTTTAGATCATATATTCTGCTTGTTATTTGTTATTTAGTTTAAAAATGAATGTTAACAGTGGAAACAGGGTACAGCATATATGGGAACTCTATTATCACTGTAACATCTCTGTAAATCTAGAACTATTTTAACGTTAAAAAAATTCTAAAAGTTAGGGAAGTTTGGGTGGCTCAGTCAGTTGAGCATCTGACTCTTGATTTCAGCTCAGGTCATGTTTCCGGGGTTGTGGGATCGAGCCCCACATCGGACTCTGCACTAAGTATGGAGCCTGCTTTGAGTTCTCTCCCCCTCCCTCTGCCCCTCTCCCCCATTTGCAGATGCTCTCTGCTCTCTGTCTCTCTCTAAAAGAAGACTATATATATATATATATATATATATATATATATATATATATATATATATAAAATCACTCAAGTTAGTCAGTGCTGTAGATATATAGCCATGTAGAAAGCAAACTAGTATTAAGAGACCTCCCTGGCTTTCAGATGCTACTATTAATTAGCTGACTGACTTTAAGCAAATGCCTTGATTTTCTATGCTTCTCTCTTCGACAAAGAATGGTACCAATATGAGTTCTACTCAACCCAAATATTTCTGGTAAAGATAGCAGAAAATATTAGATAGAAAGTTTCTTGATAAATTATATACCCAAATGTATATTTATATTTTCTGGTATAATTATGACTGGGTGCATTGATTTCTTGACAATGTAAAAATACGTAACGTTGACTTACACTTGTTCAGTGCTTTATACTTTGTTTTTTTTTTTTGTTTGTTTTTGAGTTACTTGCTTGTGACCTTACAAAGCAAGTCAAGGAGGTATTATTGATATTTAACAGCTGAGAAAATGGTACCTGGAAAAATTATAAGTAACGAGTGGAAGATTATGCCAGAAACCAAGTCTTGAACTTTTTAGACCAGTGCTGTGATATTCCAGATGGCATTTTTTTAGTATTATGTACTGATGTACTATTTTGGAATACTACCTTTTTTTTTTTTTAATGGAGCAGACCAGGGGTGAGCAAACATTTTTTCTGTAAAGTACCAGGTAGAAAATATATTGGGCTTTACAGCTTGTGGTCACAACAACTAAACTTTGCCTGCGTGTCCTAAAAGCAGCAATAGACAATATATAAATGAATAGGTGTGGCTGTGTTCTAATAGAAATTTACTTACAAAAGCAGGCGGTAAGCTGGATGTGGCCCTAGGGCCATAGTTTGCTAACCTCTGCAACAGACGGGCCAAGCTGAGTCAACTTAAATATCCCTCTGGCATTTGGGAATTTACTACTCGTCATTCATCTCTAAGGAAATTAAAAAAAATCTTTCCCTATTCTCTATTTTTTAATTATGGGTTCTGCTTATTAAACTAGCACGTAATTTACTTATTTCTAAAAGAAAAGATGTCTCATGTTTCTCCAGAAAGATTAGGATGGGGCGCGTGTGTGTGTGTGTGTGTGTGTGTGTGTGTGTGTGTGTGTTGAGAACACTGATGTAATTTGTGGATAACATAAAACTGTCTCCAAAACCTCCTATATACCCAGATCTGAGTACCAAGTCTGCATTCCCAGCTGTACACTGGACCTCTCCATATGGATGTCCTCCCACGGGCACATTGACTTCACATGCCAAACAGAACTCATTATCTCCTCAGCCAAATCAGTTCTTCCTTCTGCACTCTTTATTTCAGTTATGGCATCATTCTCAGCCAGGCATCCAACCTAGAAATTGTGTCATCTTTCAGCACCCCCCTCTCTTTCTCTCAATCCATATTGGAATCATCACTAAGACCTACCACCTAAAGCTGTTGCTCAAACTTACCACCATTTCTGTTTTCGCTCTCATTATTCCAGGCCAGCTCTCATTCATTGGTCCCCGTAAAGAATAACATAATAGCATAGTTAGAATGTGTGCTAGGCATTGTGTTAGACTATGTATAGTTTTTTCTTTTACATATTCCTTGTAAAAACCATTTGAGAGAATATTATTTTCCCACTTTATAAAGTAGCTAGATTAATTGCCTAACTTTATAAAGAGCTTAAAATGAGCTCTTTCTGATTCCAATGCTCACATCATAGCAATTATATATATAATCCCATTGTATTATGTCTTCTAATTGGATTTTCTGTTTCCAAATTTCATCTAATTTGTCTTCAGTAACACCTGTTAGTTATATTTGTTTTTATTGACAAGTAACAAATTACCACAGATTTAGGAGCTTAAAACAACACATGTACTTTCTCATGGTTTCTGTGGGTGGGGAGTCTTCGCACAGCTGAACTGGGTCCTCTTCTTTGGGTCTTACAATCTCCAATCAAGGTGTTGACTGAGTTCCGACCTGAGGTTCAGGATTCTTTTCCAAGCGTACAATGTTGCTGGATGTAATCGGTTCCTTGTAGTTATAGGACTGAGAAATTCAGTTCTTTGCTCAGTTCCTAGAGCCTGTCTACAGTTCCTTGTCATGTGGACTTCTCCAGTGTGACCATTTACTTCATCAAGCTAACAGGGAGAGTCCCTGTAGTGAGTTACTAGCAAGATTCAGTTTTATATAATGAAATATAGTCACAGGAGTAATGAGAAGCAAGTTACAGGTCCCACTCAACTCAAGGGAAAGGATTGCACTAAGACATAAATAAATGCCAGGAGATGGGTATTATTGGAAGTTCACCCTAAAGTCTGTTCTCACCAGTTATCCTTAGATCAGATTATAGGGGCGCCTGGGTGGCTCAGTCAGTTGAGTGTCCGACTTCAGCTCAGGTCATGATCTCACAGTCTGTGAGTTCGAGCCCCATGTCGGGCTCTGTGCTGACAGCTCAGAGCCTGGAGCCTGCTTCGGATTCTGTGTCTCCCTCTCTCTCTGCCCCTCCCCTGCTCATGCTCTGTCTCTCTCTGTCTCAAAAATAAATAAAAACATTAAAAAAATAATAAGAAAGATCAGATCAGATCTGTTCCCTACATAAATCACTGATTTCCCATTGCCTTTTGGAAAATGTTGAAATCCCTTAAGTCCTTTCTTGGGTGGGCGTTAGTGTCTTCTAGAGTCATTCTTCCATATGCATTCTGGAATACAGCCACACAATGCTACAGGCCATTACCAAACATGCCAAGCAGTTTCTATACATTAAGATGTTAAGAACATGTTGAGGTTCTAATGCACGCAAATGATCAAACTTTCACCTGTATTGGCACAAGCAAATAAATTACCTCTAAGACGGTGCATGCAAAGGTATAATGAGAAAGCACTGAAAGTGTTCTTTAGTAGCTGGAGAAGGCTTTGCTTTTTAATCTATTGAACTTCCATTCCTATCATACTACCATAGATCAAGACACCATTGTCTGTCATTACTTACCTGTATTATTGTAACAGACTCTAGTCTCCATTCTTTTCTCTCTTCCCCAAATAGTAGATGTAGAATGAACTTCCTATGATACAAATTCAATGATGTCACTCTCTCATTTAAAATTCTTCTACTGTTCTCCACCTCCACTGTTCTCCATTGCCCCTAAAATTAATTCTGAATGTTATCCTCTTACTCGTGTCCTCATTCCATAATTTGGCCTAACCAATTTGTTCTTCAGGCATACTTTATTTATCCATCCTGAAATGAAGCCTTCCTGACCTTCAAAGTATGTGTGAGATGTCCTTACTATAGGTTTCATGAGCTTTATTTTTGTATTTCCCCTTTCTAGGTTTCATAATGCTGTATTGAATTACCTTTTTATCTACAGCAGTGTTTAGCATATAGAAAGCTTTCAGTAAATTTGTTGAGTTGATAAAGAAATGAATATATTATAGCCAAAGCTCCTTTATTTTTTTGCATTTTAAACTCACTAACTTTAATTTATATGAACAAAGCTCTACTTCAGAGGTACTGTATTCAGCCTAACACAAATAAGGGACTCTAATTGCCATTTCAGCCTGGACCATCACACTGCTTCCTAGTCTATAATTCATTTGCTGTGCAGATATTAACACACAACCTCTCAAGTTTAATAAGTAAATCAACTAACCGACCAACAATGATGACGCCCCAAAAGACTACTAAGGGAAAGCTTATAATTATGATAGAAACAAAAAAGATAAACTTATAAAAATTGAAAATGCTGAGGAACTGTTGAGTCTTTTACATGTGGATGTAATAAATCCTTCTGCAATATGTAGTGAAATTCGGAGCTCAAGAAAGGAATAGCTGGCAATTATTTTCAACAAAATGAAAAGGGAGAAAGAAAAATGTACCTGTTAGAAAAACTCAGTATCCACAAGAATGAAAAGAAGCAATGCACATGTCCTGTTTAACAGAGCTGCATAGAGGACTGTGAACTTAAACTTTTATAATTCATTGGGATTTATAAACAAATAGATTTACAGAGAGCCTTTTATAATCTAACTGGCTTGTTAGCAGATACACATCTAAGCTTACTCGATTATACTGAGTTTGGCAAGTGAATGCATACTGTTTCATCTCATGACTGTGAGCCCCTTGAAGATGGAGTCTGTATCTTAGTTATCTTTGTACCTCTGTGTGTCTACCATAAACAGACATACTACAGGTGCTCATTCATTCTTTATAAGAGAGTGGAGGGGTGCCTGGATGTCTCAGTTGGTTGGGTGTCTCACTTTGGCTCAGGTCATGATCTTGTGGTTCGTGAGTTCGAGCCCCGTGTCAGGCTCTGTGCTGACAGTTCAGAGCCTGGAGCTGCTTCAGATTCTGTGTCTCCCTCTCTCTCTCTCTCTCTCTCTGCCTCAATCTCTCTCTCTCTCAAAAATAAATAAACATTAAACAAAATTTATAAGAGAGTATAAAGTTGGGGTGTCTGGGTGCCTCAGTTGGTTAAGCGTCCAACTCTTGATCTCAGCTCAGGTCATTATCTCAGGGTTTGTGAGCTTGAGCCCTGCGGCAGGCCCTGCCCTGACAGCATGGAGCCTGCTTAGAATTCTCTCTGCCCCATTCCTACACACTCTCTGTCTCTCTCTCTCTCAAATAAGCCTAGAAAGAATCTTTAAAAAATATTGTAAGAGAGTATAAAGTTAATACACCACATGATCATCATGAACCAACTAAATCAAAGTAGACTATGACCTATCCATATTGGTGACTCGCATTGAAATGATCTTCTGTGTTATTAGAGTCTCAAATTCTTTGGACATTTTTTTTTAAATTTTATGAGGACTTAAAATATCAGACTCCTAAAAACACTTTATTTCCCTTATATGTCCTCATGCTCTGACTATATATTTGTAAGCCAAAATCTGCCTGCTAATTAGGAAATTAGAAGATAAGTTAGTTTTGGTTTTAAATAGAGGACACACAGACTTCTTTAGAGAAAGATGAGTTACAGAAGAGGGGCAAAAAGTGAAGTATTTACTGGACCTAAATTCTAGGGACATGTCCGTAAGGCAGTTGCAAAATTGAGGGTCTCATACCAGCAAGAATCACCAAAGTACCAGGGGAACTTGCTTTCTGTGCAACCTCTAAGTGATCTCCTGATTTTCTGGAGAATGTGCCCAAGTTAAGAAATACGTCAAGCATATTCTTCCATCGTCTGTATCTAATAAACTTAACCTAGACATAATAGGACATATGATTTTTAAAAAAGGGATATGGTTAGAGCTCTGAAGAGTGTGTTAAAGAAAAATAAATGCTAATATTAACCCAAAAGTATGAAATTCATCAACTTTGTTATAAGACAAACTAATTTTAGTTTTTAGCCTAATATATTTTTACTTAATTCGAAGGTGACTGGCCTATGGTTCATATTAGTGCCAGATAAGAAATATTTTACCTGACGTAATAATAAAAGCTAATATTTGCTGTGTGTTTACCATACGCCTAGCATGGTCTTATGGGGTTTCAATGAAGATCCCGAGGCACAGGGAGGTGAAGTAATTTTCCGGAGGAGTATATCCAAACGATATTTCATGTGAAGCAGGTTAGATTGGGAGCAGATTTTTTGCTATATGTAAATATGAACCGTAAAGAATAAAAGCATTAAGTAAGCCAGTGTGATCATATTCTGTACGTGTCCCCAAACCGGTTCTTGCTTACAACAATGACATCTGTGGCTCTCAGGAAATACTATCATTTGGCAGTGTAGATAACTGGAGGAGATAATTAAATGTTATTGCTACTTGTAACTGAATTAGATTTTGATGCCATGTCTCAGGAGAGGGTAGGATTTAATTGAAGTTGCAATAGACCAACAGTACCTAAAAGCCTTTTGAAACTGGGAGGAAAGGTCATTGTCACATTAGGCAAATAGATTTTAAAATTACTTCTAATTCTATGTTTTCATAAAGTCATCATGTCTATTCATTTTGCGTATATGGTGTATAAACTTCTTCTCCCCATTTCAACCTCCTAATGAAAATAATAGCAAAAACTATGCATGCCATTAGTACAGAGGTTGATTCCTAATAAATGGTTTTATTATTTGTCATCTGGTAATGCACTTAGCTAAGATATGTTCAGATGTACGTAGAGCTTTGAAAACAGACAAAAGAACATTGGAACAGACCAGGGCTATCAATTAAGAGCAGTGCATTGTACTAAAGAACCAATCAGCCTTAAGTTCAGTGGCACTAATTGGGGTAGGTTTAGCGTGAGTCCAGGAGAGTAAGACTGTGATTATTTTGCATAGTAAATGCATTCACCCCCTCATCAAGGGTGTGCAGTAAAATAAATGTCATCGTTTTCACCATTATTTCTGTTGTTTAGCTGTTTTCTCTTCAGCTCAAGCTTTCCGATCTCAAATCCAGCTCCTTCACAGGACAAAGCAGCTGAAGTCATCTTCCTTTGTTTATTACACCAAGACAGTTGCCATGGAAATAATATAATGTTATAAAATAAGCATCATAAGTTAAATCCAGAATCAAGAAGGGACGTATAAGTCAGGTTTGAAAGAGTGTGCTTATTTAAATAAACAGTGGCTTGGCAATCATTAAAAAATGTCAAGGTGAATTACTGAGAAAACAGAGAAAAATGAACTTCGGGCTTTTGGATTTTTTTTGCAGATTTTAAATATTGCCCTTCAAGCAGGTGTTTTAGAGAAAAGGAGTTAAGGGATTACTAACCCTCCTACAAAATAAATTTATGGCTATAAGCCGTTTTTCTACTCTGCATTGTACTCTAGTACTCTTGGTAGCTCCCTTTGAATCCCAGTTCAATTATTGGTATGCTCAGTGCATAGGTAACATTTCTTTCTTCATGTGTTTTAATCAGTCTACAAAGACTGTGTTTCAAAAGGTGATGGATAGTTTTTATTTCATGCATTTTACTGTACCTTTCTGAATTTGCACTCATTGATATTTTATTATGCTTGGCTATAGAGTTCTGCAGATGAAAATATTAACCTTTTCCAATCCTTTAAACTTGGAATCTCAACTGAATCCGATCACTACTTTCTGAAAGAAATCCTGAGTTTTGTGTATTTTTGAAAAGTTTAGATTTTTTTTAAAGATATTGTTCTGTTTTTCTAATAATGTAAAATAATTTCCCACATGTCCAGTCATGGTATTCTAAACCACTTTTTGTCATTTGCCTGGGTGAAACACCATACAGGGTGTTCACCACCATATGGTTGCCCCTTCTGTAGAAAGAAAACCAAGTTATATCATTTTCTACTTGGAAACTTAGTAGAAAAACTCAGATTATGATCTAGGCTGTGTATGCTACCTAATCCCAAATTCCTTTATTCATCTAATACATATTCATTTGATGTTGCTCCATGGTGGTTTAAAAGGCACCCTGCCCTCTTCCTACTATGTGAGGGCTAATAAAAACTATCTGGTGAGTTTTGTAAGACTGAAAAGCGCTCCACTCTACTGGTAAGAGCCTCTCTTCTCTACCCACTTCCAGCCCCACCACTCTTGCCCATGAAGTAAGATGACTACAATAATCAACCATGATCACTATGATGGTATGTATTACCCTCAGGTGTGTGGAGTTAAAACAAAAGGTTGAGATGCACTGATAAAGAGAATAATGTAGTGAGGTTCATTTCAGTCCACATTTTCTTGTGACCTTGGAAAAACATTAACATGCCATTACAGGTTTTTTTCTCAGGCACAATTTCAAAAATATCATCATTGACTCTATGATGTTTTGTTATTTTTTTTCTTTTTTTCTGATCCCTTCTCCTGTTACAGCTTCATTTGATTATATGTCATTTATTGATCTCACAATCTTTCTCACAGAAGTGGAAAAAAAATAAACATACAAAGAAAACCTAAAAAGAATAAATTGGAATAAAGACAACATGCAAATTTCTGAGGCTTAGTGAACATGAAGGGATTTGTGAGTTGTTGGTTAGTCAAAGCCAAATACCCTCAAAATGGAAATCATATCTTTAAAAAAATTTCAGCCTTTTAGTAGTCTGCCAAAAGCTATAATGGAGAGAGAAGAGAAATAATGTTGTTGAGTGCTTATCATGTACATGGCGGCATGCCTGGTACTATGAGGTTTTTCTCTTATTAACTTCTTATGGTAATCATATTAGGTACATATTCCTATTTCTACTTCCCGTATTGAGAATGCAATGCTCAGAAAGGCAAAGTGGTTCCCATCAAGTGTCACAGCAAGTAAACACAGATTCATCTATCTTCCAGATCTTGTAGTCCAAATTCTTCATTCTTTGTTTATTTGAATTTTTCCACAGTTGCATTAATGACAGAGAATAATATTGTCATTCTGTGAAAATCACTTGTTTTTATTTTCTTCAGGGGGAATAAAAAGAATGGTTTGGGGGCTAAATTTAAAATTATGGAATTTGCCAAAGAAGTTTTCCTTGAATTTGTCTAGTTAACTTTCTGGATAAGTATTTCTATGATATATTTAATTCACTCTCAAATTTTGAAGGCCATTAAAAGACATGTTATGCAAGTTACATACATTGACCATAGAAATGTTAAAAATAACAAGAATCAAATTTCAATAAATGCTGTGATATGATCTAGCTAGGGTTAGAATTATTCTTTTCTTTGTACATAGGTAATGATGTAACATGGAAAACTTCCAAAAACCTTAATGTCTATAGCACATGATTTTTTTCTTCTTTAGGAATATGTTTCCACCACTCCCTAAAATAAGTGTTGTTCATATTAATGGATCAGGGTTCTTCTGTCATTAAGCTCTCTGATATCTTAGCTCTGTGCATCTCTAAAACTCAGCTCTTTGAAATTTATTCTCCATTCATTCATTCATTCATTCATTCTCATCTATATATTCATAAGTTTGTCAAACTTAGTTTGACAATAATGGTTGGCATGATGTTCTAGGTAATGGTGACATAACAAAGATGATATCAACAATTATTTTACTAGAACACATTGATGGACTTAGTATGCTATCTATTCAATTGCTTAACAAAAAATCAATTTCTGTCTCTCTCTCTCTAAAAAACAAAACAAAACAAAACAAAACAAAAAAAAAAAACTTAAAAAATTAACCCAGTGCAACAGATATTTAGTGAGCCTTGAGTTTGGTTGTCAAAGGTAAAAATATATAACAAATGCTTTCTCATCAGGGGGTCTCCTCTATTGTAATGGGAAATAAACACTTTAGACTAATTATGACATCATGATATGAGAATGGGAAATAAACCCCATAATATAGCAGAGTGAGTAACTTTTTTTTTCCCCAGGAAGGATAGACAATAGCTTCTCAAAAAATGATATATTTGTGGAAATGAGCTGGATTTTACCAAGTAGAAAAGGTGGAGATAGCCCCCTAGGCAAAGGATATAACATAAGTCAAACAGGTAAAATTAATTTGTCCACAAATCTGTTTTGGCTTTTTCGTAGCTCTTTTCTGAGTCCCAGTTCAATTATAGCTGTAGTCAATATGTAGCTAACACTTTCTTCTTTCTGCTTTTTAATCAATTCGTGAAGGCCACATTTCCTACGATGATAGATAGTTCTTATTTCACACATTTTTCTGTGTTGTTCAGAAACCTGACTATGTGTTTTATTAGAATTGATATATTAATAAGCAGCAGCCCTGTAATATTCCATATGGTACAGAGTCTGGACTTGGGAAAAAATACCCCCTAGGGTCAAATCATGGCTTCACAATTTAGTGGTTGTGGTGAGTTGGACAAGATATTTAACCTTCTGACCCCCATCTGTTGCAAGTTGGATAAGATATTTAACCAACTGTCTCATTTGTAAAATAGAGAAGTAATTTTTTTTTAAATATTTAGATTTACTGAGTTTTTACTATGGCCAGGCACTCTGCCAAGTGATTTATATATATTAACCCATTCAATCTTCTCAACAAGTATCATGCACAAAAAGCATTATTATCATTTCCCTTTTACAGATAAGACCAATGATATACAGAGTAGTTATTTCACTTAGATAGCTGTGTGCCCAAGATAACACAATGCTCATTGCCTTTTACATTGTTATAAAGAGGCCCTATGAATTCAATACGAAAGAGCTTAAATTCATTCTTTTGCATACAGACCAAATTAGAAGGCATACCCTGTCTTCAGGAAAGCTGACACTGAATATAGCATTCATCATTGCTTGCGCAACAGAATGGGCTGGACAAAATGAGAGGCAGACAGCATTTGAACGATGGAGAATCTTATATGGTCTTTTAAGGAGCAATTGAGACCCATGAAGATGTTTTAAGCAAAGAAAAAATATAGTCAGATTTACAATTTACGAGATCTTTCCAATATTTCCATGTATGGATGACAGATCTGAGTTTCCTTAGCTTGAGTTTGCTCTGCTGAAATTAAGGAAATCCATCAGGAAAGCGTTTTAGTACCCTTTACGTAAGCTCATGGGGCAAAGCAGTAAAATAGGAGAGGAGGGGGCACTTTTAAGTACCAAAGATTATTTGTGTTAGAGATCTTCAGGATGTTTGATTATAAACTCCCCCTTAATGTGTTCACGTTACATGCAACAGCAGTTATTGCCTAGTAAGATCCCAAGGCCTGGAATCAATTTAGTATAACATCTCCAATTCAGAGGCAGATTCTTGGCTTCCTGGTCAGAATTCACAGAACTCCTCTTTTATATTCTCTTCCACTGCTTTTATCTCATATCCCGACCACAGACTATTCCAAGAGAATGGACTATTCCAGAACACACTATGCCATTTTATATATTTAGGTGTTAGGTTTCGTGTATACTCCTCTTGAGTATACCGCAGAGAGAGAATAAGGAGAAATACCCACCCCTTCTGTGTCATGGTCTCCAGGCTCCAGCCAGAAGAAGATTCCAACTGCATACACAATCTGGAAATTATGGGAGAGGTCCAGGCTGAGAAAAAATTTACAGGTTTTCAGCATATAGATGCGACTGCAAGCCATGAGTTTGGATGAGATAAGCAAGGGAGGAAGTGAAGACTGAAAAAAAAAAGCCAAGCCCTGGGCCTCACCAATGTTTAGAAATCTGGGAGATAAGAACCAGCAAAGGAATTGAGAAAGAGAAATCTGTAACATGGGGTAAGGTTAACTGATGGGTTAAGAGGCTGACGTACTAGAGGCTAAGGGAAGAAAAATTTCAAGGAGAAAGGAGTAAACCTTCCCTTAATGTTGCCTGCCCACGGGTTAAGAAAGATGAAGGGATCAAATATATGTAACGATCTGAAAATCACTGATGAACCTGACAAATGCAGTCTTAGTGAAGTGCAGGGATGTAAGTTCAAGAAAATGGGAGGGGAATTGCAGAGTGAATTTAGACAACTCTTGTGAGAATTTTCACTAAGAAGATCTGTAGAGTGAAGCGGTAGATGGGGGAAAAGGTTATGTCAAGAATTTTTCTCCTCCAACTTTTTATGATAGACATTTTCACATACGCCCCAAAGACATCCATATAGGTACCATCAAAGTTTCACAATGATTGTGATTTTGCGATATGTATTTTTATATTTTTCTTTCTGCAATATTTTAAAGTACATTGCAGACATCAGATATTTCTCTCCAGAATATTTTCATAGGCAGTTCTATACATAAGGTCGTCCCCCTGGATAATCATAACATCATTACTATGGCTGGAATCATTTAACATCCAGTCTATCTTCAAATTTCTCCCAGGTTTCCCCCACATGTCTTTTATAGCTATTTATTTTCCAAAATTAAAATCCAAATTCAGCTTCAGGCTTATATGTTATGATTCTTTTAGTCTCTTATTTATTTATTTATTTATTTATTTATTTATTTATTTATTTATTTTTTCTGTAAGATGACTTTTTTGAAGAGACTGGGCCAGTTGTCATGTAAAGTATTCCATGTTCTGGATTTTTTCAGTTGTTTTCTTGTGTCATTTAACTTTTTCAGTTATACCACTCTCCCACTGCCACCTGCCCCTCTTGCTGTTTCTCATGCAAATAGCAAGTCATGTCCAAAGACTATAAGTTTCTGGTTAAATTTCTCCCTTTCTCTCCTCTCTCTCTCTCTTTCTCTCTCTTTCCACTAAAGTCCTTCATGGGAGATGTTTGTATAGCATTTCATATATTTAGGTGTTACATAAAATCTAGATGTTTCACTATTATGGATGATGCTTGATCCCATGATTGAAGGTTTGTCTTGGTTTGTTTTTTATTTTTATTTTTTTAAGTTTATTTCTTTAGTTTTGAGAGAGAGCACAAAAAGGGGAGGGGCAGAGAAAGAGAGAGGGAGAGAGAGAATCCCAAGCAGGCTCCATGCTGTCAGAGCAGAGCCCAACACAGGGCTTGAACTCACGAATTGTGAGATCATGACCTGAGCTGACATCAAGAGTCAGATGCTTCACTGAGCCACCCGGGTGCTTCTGGTTTGTTTTTCATAAGAGAAAAATACTACGTTTATAAGCTAATGAAAATGATCCAATGAGGAGTAGAAATTAATGGCAAATTAGCAAAGAGCTGTTCTAGCACCACAAGAATAATGTTTCAGGACTGGGGCTGTAAATATACAAACCTTCGGAACACAAGTTATCACCCCAAGTGACCGATCACAGGAGAAAAGTAGCAAATGTGAGCACAGACACAAGTAGGAAGGGTCATGTGGTGCTGTGTTGGTAGAAACTTGTAAGAAATCATCTTTGGATTACTTTAATTTTCTCTGTGAAGTAGGAGGCAAGATCATTAGCTGAGAGGAGGACGGAGGAGGAAGACACTGCGTCTTTGGGAAGAGAAATGAAGGTATGAAATAGTCATAAGAGGGCGGGGGAGTGAACGAATTAGAAAATATTGAAAGCACCAAGAAATGGAACAGAAGCAGGAGCTTAAATCCAGTCCAGGAATGAAAAGGGTATTGGATGACTACAGTAAGGACCTGTGTTCTGATAATATGTGATTCAAAGCCTAGAATGAGGGAAGGAATAAGCAATGATGAGAATCGAGCAATCCTATGCCCTCTCCGGGCACTGGAGCACCAGAGGGAAGACAGCCACCACTTGAGGCAACTGCAGAGAAGGCAATGGAATGAGTATCAGCTGTTGAGCATTTAATAACACACCAGGCACTGATCTAAGATTTTACATGTATGTCATTCTCTCAGCAACGCTATGTAGGCCCTATTATAATCCTCGCTTTGTAGATTCAGCAGCTGAGGCACAGGCAGGTTCAATAAG
The DNA here is from genome assembly GCF_027475565.1 of Acinonyx jubatus. NCBI lineage: Eukaryota > Metazoa > Chordata > Mammalia > Carnivora > Felidae > Acinonyx > Acinonyx jubatus. Next base: position 25,944,198 of record NC_069394.1, read on the forward strand.
ATGTCCTGCAGTCGATAAGGAATCGGAAATCATAGCTCTCAATCTGATTCCAGGGCCTGTGAATCACTTTGATTCTGCTTTCTTTTTATATACAGATTAGCTGAGCCAAATAGAGATACAAATAATAGAATTATTTGAAATGAACTGAGCCCTAGAAGAACTGGTTGCCAGCATTAACTTAAGCATGAATATATCTTGTAATATATGCCGGCAAAATTACACAGCGGCTCTGCATTGACCCTGCTCTCTAGGATATTGGCAAAACCTATGTCCAGGAGGAACTTTAGTTAATGCCTTCTTCGTTCAGGTTCGGGCCCCCATCTTTTTTTATGGTCCTTGCTCTGCTGCCGGTGCATATCTATGTCTCTACTCCATGATGGTCCAGATAGATTAGCTGCTTTTGAAAGTAGATCTAGGCTTCAGGGTAGAGTTAAAAAAATTGGGGAGCCCTTTCTAAGAAGTATAATGCAGTTACTAATGTAAAAGTAATTCACTTACTAATGTAAGGATGATGCAGTTACTTGTACTAATGCAGGTACAAGGCACAGAGCCTTGGAAGGAACCTGTCCCCATAAAGGGTCCTGAAATTTAAGCACCATTGCTAAATCTGGCTTGGGATGATTCCTGCCGGTATTCTGATTATAGGAAAGCTGCAGTTTCTCCTTTTCAAAGACATGACACCAATCCTTAAAATATAAGCCTCTGTCTTGACTAGGGCTTAATAATCATGTTTCTGTTTCTTGTTCTACTTCTGCTCCTAACTGCTACTGCTCAATTCCTGTTAACTTGAGAGCTATAAGAAATGGAAGTCACCGGGTAATTCCTTTACAATATTAAAGTCCTCCTCTCTCAACAGCCATTCTTTCATAGTCTGAATCTTATTGTAGGCCATAATTTTAGGAAGAAAAAAGTATCCCTACGCTGTTTGTTTGTTTTTAACCCAGGGGACTCTTCTACCTTCATCCAGAGTATTTTCTTCAGTAGTCTTAACTTTCTTTTGTTAGGAGGTCTTTCTTCCTTTTCTTATCACCTGTAAGCCATACATTGGCTACCTTCCTTCCCTACTTTCCTGGCTACTACTATTTAATCACCCCCATGATTCTGATTATAAATAATTGGTATTGTGTAAAGACTTAAAATTTCAAGTCTTCAGAATTTGAATTTAAGTCTCGATTTACTACTCACCAACTATGATGTCGTGAACAAGTCACTGAGTACGCTGGTCTAGATAACTTGTCCTTGAAATGGAGATAAAGTCATTGTGAGAAAATAGTGTGTTATTAGAAAGCATGTTGTAAGATAAATAATTTCAAATAAATAATAATTTATTGTAAAAACATATATATAATGTATGCTAATTATTTTTGTATAGGGGACTTTGAAAATTTTTCATGTAATTAAAGTTCCCCCAGATCTGCTGCTCTGTTAAACCTTTTGGGGAAGTGGGGAATAAAAGCCAAAGTTAAAGCTAAGCTAAAGTCTTCAAAAACCAAGCTGAAATGTCATTACAGCGAAACCCTCTTCCTTGAGAGGGAAGGCAATGATTACTTTTGTGTAAATCTCAGCCAGAGTATTTCACAGATAATCTGGCTGAACCCTAAGGGTTAGAACTCTTTGTCAGAAGTCACTCCATGTTTGCAAGTAACTACTTTATCGAAGATGAATTCATCGCTCCTAGGTAACTGAGGCCAGACCGGTTTCACCGGCTGCAGGAAGCAGAGTGCCCCAATTCTGTACTCCGCTCAGGCTTCTAGTTCACCGGTCCCATCTCCTCCTTGCCTCATGTTGAGTTCTTGTTCAGATGTCGGCCCCTCGTGAAATGTGGCCTTAGCTAGATAAACTCGAGTTTATCAGGCATTTTTATGTGTGTCAGCCTCAGAGGTAGAGTTGGAATAGAGAGCTGATAGATATCAGCTTTCATGACCTTCTCTCCCAGAAGTGTCCTCTGCTGTCATATAAACACATGGGTGCAAAAGAGGTGCACAAAGGAGTGGTTGTGCTCAATCCCAGTGGCAGCAGCAGACATGTATGTTGGAGGAAGGGAAAAGTGAAGGCTCTCCCTACCATCTGCACTGGCAGAGTCGAAGACCCAGAAATGGCCTGGTGAAAACATACACAGTATTTAAGGGTTTTTTTATTTGTTTGTTTGTTTTTATTCTTTTGTTGTTGCTGGTTTGTTGTTGTTGTTGTTGTTAAATGAATCCCCATTCTACACATCATTTATTTATTCTGAAGATTTGGAGTGGAAAGAAATCCCGGTTTACATTGGGATATGGTAAAAATCACAATAATTGAAATCAACTGGTCAATGTAATGGTGCCAGGATTTGACTCAAAAAAAAAAAAGCCAGAGACAGGATAGATTACCTACATGTTCCCTGGCCATGGAATTTGTCTTTTAACATAATGTGACGGTTTTAGTTTTCAACCTTCAAGGATCAATGTGGAGCGTGTCCTTTTAAACAACAACAACAACAAAAAAGACTCTTTATTCAGTGAGATAATTACAGATTTGAAACTGCTGCGTGCTGTACTAATGAGCCTGAATATTTTTAGCTGTTGCAGGTTGTTTTCTCCTTGGAATATTCACACATAATCTACCCCAAGATGGCAAAGACTTTACTTGTGCTTTAAACACCAATTCATGTTCTTCCTAACTTTGTCTTAATACTGGCCTAGGCCAGAAGTATGCATGTTTAGAAAAGTGGTCATTTCTTTTTAATGTGAAAAAATAACATCATCTGACATCTACAGCAAGGGTGTTACTGTTTTGCCTAAATGAGAAAAAAAAAAACAACACTTCTAAATCAGTATTTCCTCCTTGTGCTGGAACATGAAAGATCAAGGTTTCATATGTTATTGTTAATCTACTACTTATCCAACTACACCTACTATATAGATGATTTTATTGTGCAGATGTGTTACTATCATATTTTTAAGGAAAACCAGCCTGCAAGAAAAACAGTGCCACCGTATAGTGAGTGCCCTGATCACCTTGCGCATTTTCACGTGGGTCGCGAGGGTGAGGCTTCTCTGCAGTCTGAGTTGACTCTTGGCAGAATGTCCTAGGGTTCTTTCAGGAATAAGGGGAAATAGGCAGCCTTGTGAGGAGTTGCCACCAGGCCATTTTTCCTGCATCTCCTTAGTTTGAGTTGGCCGGGACTTTTCGCTGCTCGCCTTTTTCAAGCTTCTGTATAAGCCTTTAAAACTGTCTGGCTCTAATGTAGAGTTAGCTCATCAATGGCACAGTGACCTAAAACCCATGCCATCTGTCATCTGGCCTCTTTGGTTTGATATCATACTCGGGGACAAGGCATACAAGAAGATGGCATTATGTTAATCCTGTACTTATTAACTTATTATGTTAATCCTGTCTGTGTAAGTAATGAACTGGATCCATTTTGGCTACCTGTCTCCTTAACAGTCCAATCTATGGAAGAATGGCAGACCAACCTATTAGCTGCGGAAATGACCCTTGTAGCTTTACTAGCTATTGCGCTGATGCTGAGGGACTGCTTGACCTCGACAGTGTCATAACTCATGAAAGGAATGCTCTGAATTCATCCATTTAATAAATATCAATAGTTTACCTTATAGGATAGGAGCGCTCTGTCGTAGTAATGTAGGTAACACAGGCATTTCCAAACTATATATGTTATGTCATATATTTCCATATGTTTAAAATAAGAACAATACTAAGAAATACCTATATCATACATGAGGGTAAAATGACACAACAGTAGATACCGTTTGTTGGGTGCATGTTATAAATTACTTAATCCCTCACCACAACCATAAACTTAATACTACAATTACCCTTATTTTGTATATGAAGACATATGAGATTAAGTAACTTGCTTGAAGTTACATAGGTGGAGCCCAGGTATTCTAACTCTAGACTCACTTTGAATTACCGTATTATACTGTGGCTCTAATTAATGAATGTGAAGTTCCCATTACCACTTCAATGGTAGTTCGAAGAAGCTTCGTGGTCACGCTTCATGGAAATATCTGCTTCTAAAATTAAATAAAATAGGGAATGGAATTTTCTTTCCTTAATTCCAGAGAAAACAAATTCCTAGTGCCTTCCGGCAAGAACAAGACTGATACTTAGCTCACAAAATTTTATTTTCTTGTACAGATAGAATTTATATAGCAGAATGGTACTATTTTTTTTGTATTTTGTTTATAGTAGCTCCAATATCCAGACGGACATAGATATATGTCCACCACAACAGCCCTAGAATACCAGTATGCTTTCTCATACAGCTTAGAATATATAGGTTACAATTTTGTCTTTCTTTAAGAGCCATATTTTGTGAGTCTATTATAGATTTTGCAATTAGTAGTTAGGTTATTGGTTAAATTTTATGACATATACATATTCTATAACTTGTCCAGAGTGGCTGTAAAAATATTTTATTTGAACCTTTTTGCTTCAGGTTAAGTTAGTTTTCTTCATGCTTCTAGGTTCCAATTACTGTGCTATCTTAACTATCTGGAAAGATCAACAAATTCTCAATTAAAATTTGCAGGTTCAGTAATTTCATGACTATTTCTATGGGCATTTAAAAAGGCATTTCAGGAATGTGTTTAGGTTTTATTGGTAGGTTAACTCTTGAGAATATAAGCCTATATTTGTGCAACTTTTGTGAAACACTCTACTGTCATGTTCAGAGTTACTAAATTAATCTCATCTATTATGGGTTCTGACAGTTCAAGTTCATGTGTTTTATGGTAGAATTTGGTGTGCTATATTTTACGTGATCAAAAATGTTTTACTTTCAAATATCAGCTCAAAATTTGTTCAGGAAATAAGACATTAAAAAATTAATTTGTGTAAGGGCGCCTGGGTGACTCAGTCGGTTAAGCGTCCGACTTCGGCTCAGGTCATGATCTCACGGTTCATGGGTTCTAGCCCTGCATGGGGCTCTGTACTGACAGCTCAGAGCCTGGAGCCTGTTTCAGATTCTCTGTCTCCCTCTCTCTCTGCCCCTCCCCCACTCGCACTCTGTCTCCCTATGTCTCAAAAATAAATAAATATTAAATTAATTTGTTTTAGGTTATTATAAAATACACAGAAAGTTGCTTTAAAGTTTATTCTTTATTTTGAGAGCATGAGAGAGAGAAAGCACAAGCAGGGGAGGGGGCAGAGAGAGAGAATCCCAAGTGGACTCCATGCTTTTAGTTTAGAGCCTGACTCAGGGCTCAATCCCACCAACTTTGAGATCATGACCTGAGCTGAAACCAAGAGTTGGATGCTTAACCAACTGAGCCATTCAGGTACCCCTGGAATTATTTTTATAATAAGTCAAATTATATAATTCAAGAGAACTTTAAAGTTGTAAAAATTATAGTTATCCAAATTACCAGTAAATAGTATATCTGTAGTGTATTTTATAGAATAGGATGCTTCTGAAGTCTTATATAAATGCTATGCTCTGAAAAAGTTAAACAGGCTTCTTCAAATCATAACCTTTCAATTCTCAAATGACAGCATAAAAATCTAACAAATATTTATGTCACATCATTTTATTTATTTATCTTTTTTAATGTTTATTTATATTTTGAGAGAGACAGAGCACGAGCAGGGGAGGAGCAGAGAGAGAAGGAGATATAGAATGTGACACAGGCTCCAGGCTCTTAGGTGTCAGCACACGGCTGAATGCAGGGCTTGAACTCACGAACCTTGAGATCATGACCTGAGCCAAAGCTGGACTCTTAACCAACTGAACCACCAGGCGCTCCTATGTCACATCATTTTAGTTTAAAATCACTTTCTTAATTTATGATTATTTTAAAGAATTTTAAGATATTAAGTAATCTTCCACATAAATTAAAAAATCTTTAATTGTTAAAAAATATAACATGGTATCTGTAAATTTATTTCTTCTGCTCTACACTTATCAATTTAATAATGACTGTATATATGGTATAAATACCCATTAGCAGATTAATTAAATATATTATTAGGCTCTAAAGGGCTATATTCAATTTTATCCTAAATTCCAATTAATCATTTTCATACAGTCTAATTTACATTGTAATCTGGGCCTGTCGATGAGTGGAATGTGTTTGTCTTTAATAATTCTGATTACAAAATGCACCATTAGCAATATTTAGAAAAACCCAGTATTGCAATTAGAGAAAGACACTGTTACTACTAAATTACCACCATGACCACAATGACGACTACTACTATTACTGATAAGAAAATGGAAATGAAATGCACTGATTAAGTGTGAGAAATGTGCCTGGGTGGCTCAGTTGATTGAGTGTCTGACTCTTGATTTTGGCTCAGGTCAGGATCCCGGGGTCGTGGGATGGAGCCCCATATCAGCCTCTCTGCCAAGCGTGGAGCTTGCTTAAGATTCTCTCTCTCTCTCTCTCTCTCTCTCTCTCTCTCTCTCTCTCTCCCTCTCCCTCCCTCCCTCCCTCCCTCCCTCCCTCCCTCCCTCCCTCTCTCTCTCTCTCTCTTTCCCCCACCCCAACTTGTGCTGTCTCTAAAAAAAGAAAGAAAGAAAAAGAGAGAAAGAAATGCACAAGGTTAAATAACTTGGCAAAAGTCACTTGGCGTGGCTCATAAGTGACAAAGCTGGATTTTGAGTCTGACTCCAAAACCCACTCTCTTTATGTACAGTGCTGTGAAATGAAGGAACAGTTCGGGTGGCCACTATGTTGAGGCCTCAAAGGGTGACAATATCCTGGTGAAGTCCCCTAATTCAGAACCAGATTGCAGGGTATGAACTCAACTTTACGATGCCCATTAGGTGGATTTACACGTGCCAGACAAAATTGGTTAAATAAATGGATTGATTTAGTAGGAGAGGGATACATTCTATTCCAATGACCACAGTATTCATAGTCATTATCATGTCTTCCTGACATCAAGGTACCAGGCATGCCAAATCAATAATTGGAACGTTTCTTTGTGATCTAAGAGTCAGAGTAAAATAACATTGACTGTCTTGAAAGATATTTTTTTCTAGGCCATGATGGAACTTCCAATGGCCCCTTCCCCAACCTCCTCCTCCCAATGTACATGCATGCATACAGTTACATACAACTTCCTGGTGACCTGACTTCTGTTACAAAGCTCCTCTCTGTATCTGTTCCATGGATAGCTAAATTCTTCTTCTTCTTCTTTTTCTTCTTCTTCTTCTTCTTCTTCTTCTTCTTCTTCTTCTTCTTCTTTTTTAAAAATTTCCTTTTAGACTTAGAGTTAACCATTTCCTTCTAAAATACTCTGTTTACCAAAAGGTATACACAGTTAGAAATTAAAATTATATTTAGTTTAAATTTCATTCCTTGGAAGCCTTTTAGGTGCCTATCACCAGGACTGAAATTTCAATGCTTCAAAACCTCTTAAGAACCAATTTAGTAGACAAATGGTACTTTTTCCACATCACTGTTAATTCATTTTTATATGGTTATATCTAAGTGTTCAGAATATTCCACTATTACTCTCATTGTTCATCATAAAAATTAGAATTGTCAATTTAATTCATTTACCAATCTTAACTATTTGAGACTGGAATAATTACAAGGGTCAAAAGGGAAACATCTACCTCTTTTTGTGTTTCCTGGGATTGGAAAGTAACCATTGGTCTTATTAACTATGTATTTTTTTTTTAATTTTGTGCCTACTTTGTGAAAAATGTGGAACCTAATTTAAGATTACTACTCTAAAATACTTTTTTAACTAATACAAATTTACTGAGTATGCACTCAATATTATCCACTCTGGGCCAACCTCTGTGTTAGGCAATTGGGGTATCACTGTCCCAGGGCAGTGATAAGTTACTTGATTTCTAAAAGCTAAGAGTCTGAGGAAGGTATAAACAGTTACATAGGCAATTTTAACAGAGCCTGAGAAGTGCTGTAAAACAGAAGCTTCTCAGAGAAGTTGATGTACAATTGAGACTAATGGATGAGGGATCATTAGCTACATGTATGTGGGGGAATGTGTGTGAATGGGAGAGAAATGTTCTATTTAGGGGTAATGGCTCATGCAAAAGACCATTCTTAAGAAAAAGCAGGATATGTTTGTGGTGGTATATATATCGACAAGCCATTTGGCTGATGTTCACGGAGTTAGGGTACAAAGAGGGCGGAGAAGGCTGTGGCTTGGGAAGATGGGGTAAATGCCTTCTGCTTGGAAGTTTGAGCTGCTCATTGTGTGGAGGTATGGCAGGATATACAAATGGAAGTATGTGTGACATGTGGAGGTATGGCAGGATATACAAATTTGGGGCTGGATACAGAGAACTAGATCAAAGGTAATAGCTTTGGGAATCAAAGATTGATAAACAAAATAAAATTTCCAGAGAGAAGGTGTAGAAATTCTAAAAATCTGTTATATTTTCAACATATAAAGCATCTAGAGAAAGGCAAAATCTGCCACAGGCCTTACCTTTGATGAGTTTATAACATGAATGTTATTTTATTTTTTATAATTTTTTTAAATCTTTACTCTCTCTCGAGAGAGAGACAGAACACAAGCGGAAGAGAAACAGAGAGACAGGGAGACATGGATCGAAAGCAGGCTCCAGGCTCTGAGCTGTCAGCACACAGCCCTACGCAGAGCTCAAATTCAGGAACTGCGAGTTTATGACATGAGCGGAAGTTGGGTGCTTAAAGGAATGAGTCACCCAGGTGCCCCCTTATAACATGAGTGTTAGATGAGAGATAAACCAAAAAGCTAGGGCCAAAGTGAGAGGCTCTGAGAGAAGTTCCAAGAATATAGAGATTTATATGGGTTGAGGTTCTCATGGAAGACTTTTTAAAGAAATGAAACTGTATACACATAAAATGTCCACACGAGAACATGTCAAAATGTCATTTTGACGAAGAAAATGTCAAAATGTCCAAAATATGAACATAATGTTCTTAATTTTGTCTCTGGAAAACTTTTGGCTAGATTAACAAACAGTATTCAGCTGAGCTTCCTATACTTATTTTTTTTTTTAATTTTTAAAAATGTTTTATTTATTTTTGAGAGAGAGAGAGAGAAGGCAGGGGAGGGGAAGAGAGAGAGGGAGACACAGAATCTGAAGCAGGCTCCGGACTCTGAGCTGTCAGCACAGAGCCTGACGTGGGACTCGAACCCATGAACCGTGAGATCATGACCCGAGCCGAAGTTGGATACTTAACCGACAGGGCCACTCAGGTGACCCTCCTGATATTTATTTTTAAACAATTTGCTTAATATCCATAAACTGCATTGAAACTTTAACACTCAGAAGTTCTTTTCATGCAAGGGTTATGTTCCTAAAGACGTCACAATTCAAAATCTCTTAAATATGTCTGTATTTCATAGAGTAATGAATTAAAAGAAGAGAGGAAAGCATTCTTAGAATTCATAACTCTAGAATAATAGGGGTTATCTTTTGCTATAATGCTGCTTTTAAGAATGTTTCAACATTATTCAGAATATTTTGTAGACTACATGCTCCTAAGTTAACAGTAACATATATATGGTAGTGTATCAGTTTCCTTGTGTTTTATGACATCTAACTTTCTTCTAAAATATTATTTGTTTGTTTGTTTCTGACATTAGCATCATCACCATTTTATGACTGCTTGGATGCTTGGAAGAAATTTTTATATGACAACAGCATGTAAATTATAATTACAGTGACTGTGAAAATAATAGTGAGCACCTTTGCTTTACCAGCCTGTTCCCAACTCAGAGCCTGAGTGATCATTGAAAAACAGACACCCTAGGATCCACATACATTTGTCCTTTTGATAGTCCATTCATCAGAACCCATCGGAGGATAGGGAAACAGAGCATACTGCAGCTGGAATAGAAGGGGAAGAGGAAGAATGGAAGGAGGAAGACTGGGACGAGATGAGGGCAGAAAGATAAGGGAGTAGAGAATATCACGGAGTACTTTTTGGGCCATTACATGGACTGTGGTTTTACTCAGGATGACATGGAGAACCATGAAAGGGTATGAACAAAGGATTGTCAAAGGAACATATGGATCCTTGGATGTCCTCCTTATCAGTGACATAAAAGTTGTTAGGCTCTGAGTTGAGAATAAACTACAAGGAGGAAGAATGGAAGTGGAAGAAATGGTGACTTTGTTAACACAGTAATTGCATTGATCTCACACTGTTTTCCTTGCTGTTTCCCCAAATGCCAACCACATCCCCACCTGGATTCGCTATTCCCTCTGCCCGTGATGCTTTTCCTTATATGTCAACATACTTGTTCCTGTACCTTCTTCAGATCTCTGTTCCAATGTGATTTCTCAAAGGATGCCCTCAATGAAAACTCCTTCTCTCCCCCACTGTTTTCTAGTTTCTTTCTTCGCCTCAGCACTTATGACCATCTGGCCAAGTGTTTAATTGAATTATCTGTCTATACGTGTTTGTGGCTTTTCTCCTATCACAGAAATAGATGCTTCATGAAAGTTAAGGATTTTCATCTCTCTCTCTTTTTTATGGCTCAATCTGTAGTGCAAAATATAATGTCTAGTATATACCAGGCACTCAATGAATATTTGTAAGATGAATGAAGGAATGCACTGTAATCATGCCCTAGTATTTCTCAGGCAAAGCATGGTGTACTAAAGGATGACAGGGGTTTCCAGTTAAAAGGGGAAAGAGCCATGTGGCATCAAAATAAACATGGTCTACAACCTACTTGGTCCACAGCTTTGAAATTAGGAGATTCTTTATTATTTTCAATTGAATTATTTACATAAAGTTAGTTATAAGTAAGCATTTATTAATATTTGAATTATTAAGATATTTCAAATTTGTGTAATTCTAATTTACATAAAATGAAATTCCAGGCACATGACCCGCTACAAGAAGGCTTTCTTCTTTTAATTTTGCTTTATAGAGTACTTTTTCCATAAAATAATTTAAGCAAACAAAATGAAACCAAAAGCCTCTGTTGTAATACTGATGGTCATAAAGAAAATAGGAACAAAGAAAGACAGAGCGTAGCGAACACTAATAGAAGACAAAGAAAAAAGGCACCTTCAGGTGACAGAAGAACACTCAAGTCAAGTGTATAGAGACCATTTTCTTTCAGTGACTGTCAGAAAACTTGGGCTTAACTTTACAGATTAAATTTTTTTAAATGTGTATAACTGGCCCTGCCTCAAATTATACTCTGCAGGATCATGTGTTTGTCTCTCCTGTATAATTTTTTTTCTTTTATAATGTTTTGGGGACCACTGATCCCCAACTCTGTTCGTAATTCACCTCTCCTCTCGTATCAGTAGTGTTGCTACGGAGGAGACAGTAGGGGATGGTTCTATGATTTATAATCTCCCGGCACGTTGCTCTGCGGTGCAACCTAGGCACTCAGCTCTTTTGATTTCTCTTAGTTACACCCCATTAGGAATCAAGGCAGAGAATGTACAGTTTACTGTTTAGAGTGAGAGCTCTGCAAGGAATCTCCAACCCACCTACTGTTCCTAAGAGACTGGGTGTGGTCAAGGCCAGGGAAGTAGAATAGTTTCTTACTCACATTCATGCAGGCCTTGGTTCCCCTAAAAATAAAAATTAATGCATTTACATATCTTTTTTACCTGATTAATAATGCCTTTTAAGAACATGAAGAACATAATGAGGTGAGATATTTCTTAGGAAGACCAAAGGCACTTGCACAATGTTTTAGCAGATTGTGCCTCATGCCTTCAAGACCTGATTAAGTTGCATTTTCTCTGTGGGCTTTCCTCAACTTCTACAGGCAAAAACATTTATCCCATTCACAGTGCCCCCACCAAACTTGTTTATAGCACTTAGCACATGGCATAGCAATTTATCATTTAATCTGTTTATCCCACTCTGCTCCCAGAGTGCCCGCTATGTACTAGAATCCCTATCCATCTATCAGATGTTTAATATGTAACATTTTAATTCAAGGTGCCATATTTTAGATGGTTAGATTTCTATCACTTAGGGGAAATTTGAATTTATTATGTTTTATACTGACAAATTATCTACTCTGTAGGCAATCTTATTGTTCAATAGACACAAGAAGATGCATTTGGATTTTATTTCATCATCTAGAATCTGTAATGAGAGGATGAAATGACTCATCATGTGTTGTTGTTGTTGTGAGCAACAAATACCACACTAGTACCAATGATTCATATCTAGTTTGAATGGAAAAGCCATTTCCAAAACCAATAGTCTGCTAAGGATCATCCCTTGAAACAAAACATAGGCTGGCACAAGCAATCTTGCTTCTGATTCTTTGAATTATTTTTAAATTTCTGGACATGTATGTGTATGTGAGTGTGTGTGTGTGTGTGTGTGTGTGTGTGTGTGTGTGTATGATCCGAAGTACCCATTCTAAATTAGCCTACTTTTTTCTGAAGATAGTTTTGTCTCTTTTTGCTATTAGTAGAAAGAAGACAATAACAGATTAGTAAATTAGAATGGCAAAACACAGGATGATTCATTTCCTTGGATTAATTTGGTACTTTCCACAGAATGTAAATACTCCCTGGGCTTCATGTGCTTAGAAAGGTATTAAGTGGGGCACCTGAGTGGTTCAGTGGGTTAAGCGTCCAACTCTTGGTTTCAAAGGCTCAGGTCATGATCTCATGGCTTGTGGGTTTGAGCCCTGCATTTGGCTCCACACTGACAATGCAAGGCCTGCTTGGGATTCTCCCTCCCTCTCTCTCTGTCCCTCCCCTGCTTGTGCTCGTGTGTGCGCTCTCTCTCTCAAAAATAAATAAATTTTTTTTTTTTAAAAAAAGAGAAAGATATTAAACAACCAGAAGGTGTGCCTGAGGACATATATAGAGTCAAGGATTGGGACTCTAGCTCATTATTTTTATATTTGCAGATGTAAAATCAAGAATTATCTGCATTAGGAGTTACATTACTCATTTTATCTCCATGAAACCTGAAAATTTGAGCTAATATTTCTTATTTGTAAAATTATTTAGAGATTATCGGGGCACCTGGGTGGCTCAGCCAGTTAAACATCTGACTCTTGATTTTGGCTCAGGTCATGATCTTGTGTTCCTGAGACTGAGCCCCACGTGGGGCTCTGGGCTGGCAGCATGGAGTCTGCTTGAGATTTTCTCTTTCTCTGCCCTTCTGCCCGCCCCCCCTTTCTCTCTCTCAAAATAAATAAATGAACATTTAAAAAATTAAAAAGAAATTATTAAATTGTTAATATGTGAAATTTTGTTCCTCTTTATATATTTAATTTGCAAAAAATGTTTCAATCTGTGGTAAACCCTTTGATACCTTAAAAACTCACCTAAAATGCCACATTTTCCAGGAACTGGATATAGCTTGCTTTATAGTATATGCATATAATTAGTGAGTACTTAGCATGGTGCATTTTAATACAGTTTGAAGAGGAAAGCAGGAGGCTTCTCCCTGAATTTGAAATCATGACATTTCATTCATTGTTCAAAGAAAGGTCCACTATTGCAGGCTCAATAGACTCTCAGGGCCTTTTCTTTCCCTCCCTCCCTCCCTCCCTCCCTCTTTCTTTCTTTCTTTCTTTCTTTCTTTCTTTCTTTCTTTCTTTCTTTCTTTCTTTCTTTCTCTTTCTCTCTCTCTCTCTCTCTCTCTCTTTCTTTCTTTCTTTCTTTTTCTTCCTTTTTTTCTTTCTTTCTTTCATTCAAGAGGGAGAAAAAGAACACAAGCAGGGGGGAGATGCAGAGGGAGAGAGAGAAAATTCCAAGTAGGCCCCAGGCTCAGCACAGAGCCGGATATAGGATCTGGGATCCTGGGATCAGATCTAAGTCGAAATCAAGAGTCAGACGTCTAAGTCTAACCGACTGAGCCTCCCAAATGCCCCAAAGCATTTGTGGGTGTTTTTCAAAAGACTGGGGAAGTGATGTTTTATGATTTCTGCAGACCTAGTTAAAATAACCTTAGGCTACCATTTACTGGTTAATCAGATCATATTAAAAAATTGTTCATTATTACCAGCAAGAAGCGATGAAATGGAGAAATCAGCGACAACTTAGATTTCAAACAGCTAAGAAAGTCTCCTACTGATCACTGCCATTTGAAACATAGTGATGGGAAATAGGGAAATATCAGAGAATTGAGATTATATATGTTATGCAAAGGACAGGAAATCGAAGAGACCAAAACGTCCCTTTATGTTTTACTGAGTCTTCTTTACGGTGTTTAAATATGAAATATAAGCCCATCCCTCTGATCACAAAAACCTTAACTTAACTTAGAACTTAGGACAGGGTCGACAGATCATGCCTGAAATTCTTTACAAAAATGCCAAGCTTCACTATGATTATATTTGTGGAAATAAGTCTTAGAAACAGTTCTTTAAAACTTCTGGACTTGTTGAATATTAAGATAAATGTGGTAAACTCTCTCTCCCCCTAACCTCAACTGAAAAAAATACTTTATTTAAAAGAAAATTACATATTACAGTTTGAAAAAGTTAACTAATATTGGTTTTGGAGAGTGTCAGTGGGGCAAATGGTAATGATTTCAGCTGAAAATAATTTTTATTTTATGTGTACAATGATATGTGAATCAATAATCCTACTTAAATGACTCTGTTTAATGTAGATTTTATTTCAAAAAGCAACTATGCTTTTTTAACCATACCTTAATTTAGGCAACATACGTCTAACACATTCATTACATTATACATTCCCCTCTTAAAATGTACTGTTTTACATACTTTAAAAATTTGTTTACTCTAAATTTGGCTCATTTAACTAGGTATTGGGAAACTTTCAATATCATAGATATCACCATCATATTTAGGAAACCAAATGTGCCTTATTTGCCTTCTTATCCTTTCACTTAAAAATGTTAGAGGGATGCCTTGGGTGTCTCAGTGGGTTGATCATCCGACTCTTGATTTCAGCTCAGGTCACGAGCCTTGGTTAGTGAAATGGAGCCCCAAGTCAGGCTCTGCACTGAGCGTGAAGACTGCTGGTGATTCTCTGTCTCTCTCATTCTGACCCTCCCCCATGTTCATGTTTGCTCTCTCTAAAATAAAAAAAAAAAAAAAGAAGAAGAGGAAGAAAAAAATGTTAGAGAGACGGTGCTCACAATAAATACAGGAAAATGTACAAAGAAGATCTATCCACTCCTCTTTCCTACTCTCCCTTCTTTCTGTTTCAGTACATTACTTTGTTAAGTTTACACTTAATCTGAGACTATTTTAGATGAAAGACACTGCATTTTAACCTCCAAATCGGAAATGTGATTTGAACTCAGATACTTATGGTTTAAGATTAAATTTAATATTATTTAATCACCACATTGCAGAGAGCAGATTCCCATGGGCTAAGTAAAATTAAAAGTTACTCCTACCTTTCCTTTCTCCCTCCCTAACCTTCAGGAAAATTAATAACATTCTTTTTTTTTTTCTTCAAACTTGGGTTGTTTTTTTTTTTAATATAATTTATTGTCAAGTTAGCTAACATACAGTGTAAACAGTGCTCTTGGTTTGAGGGTAGATTCCCGTGATTCATAGCTTACATACAACACCCAGTGCTCATCTCAAAAAGTGCCCTCCTCAATTCCCATCACCCATTTTCCCCTCTCCCTGCCACTCCAACCCTCAGTTTGCTCTCCGTATTTAAGAGTCTCTTATGGTTTGCCTCCCTCTCTGAGACTTTTTGGACAGCAACATGCAGAAGAATGAAACTGGACCACTTTCTTACACTATACACAAAAATAAACTCAAAATGGATGAAGACTTAAATGTGAGTCAGGAACCCATCGAAACTCTAGAGGAGAAAACAGGCAACAACCTCTCTGACCTCAGCTGCAGCAATAATATTGTTTAGTGAAATTATTTCCTTTCCCCGAAATCCTGCCTTCCATTATCCAGACCACCAGAATCCCACCTATCCTTGAAAATGCAACCCAAAAGCTACTTTCCTGATGAAACGTTGTCTGACTTTTCCATAAGAAGGTATTTTTCTCTCCTTTAAAACTGTGAATGTCGTCAGTTCTTTTATACCCCTTACTTTGTAGCATAGTTAATTCATACTATTGCTGTCGTCCTTGCAAAAGTGAAGTTCCTTGATTTTGTCATTTGTATCTTCATCTTGCAGTGGAAATGCCAACTAGTAGTTGAGAATTTGGGGTCTGGAGACTAACAGATCTGAGTTCAAAACTTCACCAATTCTGTAATCTTGGGTAGATGTATTCAGCTACTCCTATCTTCAAATTTGTCTTTGGAAATGCAGGCTTACTTCACTGAGAGGTATAAATAAAACACTTAGTGTAGGAAGCACTTAAATGCCATTAACCATTGTTATTGCTTATACCCCCTTCATATATAAAGCTTTGCATATAACATGCAGGGTAGCTAAATTCTATTGGGTGAAAGAATTATATTTTGTTCTTGTTTCCTACAAACACTATTTATTATCCTTTAATCCAAAAAACAACTTGTTTCGCTTAGTCTAGTATCACTACTGCCTTGTTAACAGTATTTATTGGGCTTTCACAGGGTCTAGAAAAGTATATTAGAATCTTGGAATATCAGAAATATTGTTAGTTGCCGTCTTATTCTCCAAATACTTACTACTACAATTTGGTCCTCTTCGCTAGAATAACTCACTAGGAAATGTAAAAACATTCCTATGATATAAAGGATTATTTTCTCTTACATCATAACTATGTATGAAGTACATGTAAATGGAGTAGGAATATTTGTATACAAACATTTTTCACACAGCACCAAAAAGTTTTATAGCACGATTATTTTACCAGTTGAGTTAAATGAAACAAAGAGTAATGTATATGTTTAAAAGTCTTATCATTATAAACCAATAACCATTTCAGCCCATTATGCCGTCTTCAAAAAGGTAATGAAAACAAAATAACAAAACAATCTATTCTAAGCACAATGATCACATTTTTCAGTGTATTTTTAGATATTGAGTCATTTGTCTTAAAACTATTGCAGAATTTGTTACTATATTCTTGTAGCAATTTTTCTTATGTATATGTTGTTCCATAATCACAGTCTATGTAGAATATAATCCTTCATCTTCACTTATCACCTTAAAAATCACACAGGTTTTCCCAAGTGACTTCTTTAATAGTGTAGTTTTAAAATGCTAGAATATTAGGTCTTCAGAATTGGGATGGCTTTTGAAAATGCTGCTTAACCTCCATCTCTGTCTGTACTTAATATAAACATCTTCATTTTTAAAATTTGTCCATTTTTCTTTCTTTTTTAAATGTTTTTTTTTTTTTTTTCAACGTTTATTTATTTTTGGGACAGAGAGAGACAGAGCATGAACGGGGGAGGGGCAGAGAGAGAGGGAGACACAGAATCAGAAACAGGCTCCAGGCTCCGAGCCATCAGCCCAGAGCCTGACGCGGGGCTCGAACTCCCGGACCGCGAGATCCTGACCTGGCTGAAGTCGGACGCTTAACTGACTGAGCCACCCAGGCGCCCCTTTAAATGTTTATTTTTGAGAGAGAGAGAGAGAGAGAGAAAGAGAGAAAGAGAATGCAAGCAGGGGATGGGCAGAGAGAGGGAGACACAGAATCTGAAGCAGGCTCCAGGCTCTGAGCTGTCAGCACAGAGCCCGATGCGGGGCTCAAACTCACAGACTGTGGGATCATGACCTGAGCCGAAGTCGGATACTTAACTGATTCAGCCATCCAGGCGCCCCTTCAATTTTTCTAAAGTCATAACTAACCCAGACCGAAACAACAGCAACAACAGCAACAAACACAAACAACCACAAATAAAGATTTCTGCCCTCCAACCTCTGCCACCACTGGCTTGTAGCTCTCTACCTTCCTTTACCACCAATATCATTAAAGACATTGTCTTACTTCCTGCCTTCCCCGCGCCTTAATTACCAAAGCAGTGAACTCTTAGTATCCATTTTAATTGAACTCTCTCTGGCATTTAACACTGCTGATAGGATACAGCTCTCTTTGAATGCGCTTTTGCCTCTGAGTTCTGAGGCTCCGTGGATTCTGGTGTTTGCTTTGCTTCTCGATTCATACACGGTCTCTGGATGCATCCTTTTGTCTGGGGCTTACAATAGCAAGCCCTTGGCTACAAGCGCGACGAGCTGCTGAGTGGACTTCTACACGTGCTATCCCGCAGGCGTAGCAAATTCATCGCGTACAAAAGTAGATTCATGAGTATATTCAAAGCCACCCCTCTTCCTATGTACTCTTTCCTTTCCCTTTCTTTTACTTCCCGCTTCCAGCTATTCTCCAAGTTCTCTGCCCTTTACTTTCAATCTCTTCTTCCATTACTTTTGTTCAAACCCTCACCATCTCCTGTTTGCTACACTTATCTTCTCTAGCTTTTCCTCCCTCTAGGAACCCAGGGCTGCAATCCATTCCCCATGGAGCTGCCCTGATGGGTTTATCAAATCCGTTCCTCTTTTTCTTTTCCTAAAACTCTTCGGTGGGCCTCTAGTGCTGACATGATAAAGTCTGGATTTCTTAGAGTGGCACATGAACTACTGGTTCCCCTAAGCATATCAGTCGAGGCTTTTCATTCAAGCAGTTCTCCGTTTCTCTCCGCCCAGAATCTTTTTTTTCACCATTTTTGTTACTTTTATAACATTTTGTTTTACTCAAATCAAGGATAATGTACTCCATGAAGTCGTCCCTGATCTATCGTCTTGCCACTCCTTTAAAACGTATGATTGGCTCATGTTTGCCATCCCAGGCCAAATTTGTATTATGCTACACACTACACATTAGTGCAGTGCAGTCTTCATGTCTATCTCTCTTCTAGCTCACATACCACCTAAGAGCCTTATCCTTAAGACCCAATGTAGCACCTGCTATATCCACAGGTATTATAGTTAGTGTTATTTGTAATGAGTAAATGAACTGACTGCCGTAGACTCTGAGTAGCTGCTTATGGAAGTAAAGGAATCCTGAAAGAACATTATCAGGTTACAGGAAATCCTCCATACTTTTTGGCATAAAAGTGTATATTGAATTAAAAAAAATTTTTTTTAACGTTTATTGTTGATAGAGCATGAGGAGGAGGGGGCAGAGAGGGAGACACAGAATCCGAGCAGGCTCCAGGCTCTGAGCTGTCAGCACAGAGCCCGACACGGGGCGTGAACCCACAAACTGCGAGATCATGACCTGAGCTGAAGTCGGAGGCTTAACTGACTGAGCCACCCAGGTGCCCCTTATATATTGAATTTTCTTAAAGTTTTAAACTTATGTTCTTTAATTATGACTGACTCATAAAATAATAATTCTGCATGACAATAATGATTGCCATGATTTTTGTGGTAAAAATTGAATATAGTTAATGCACTAAAATAAAATTTTAAGGAGAAATGTAGCAAATTCCAGATTAAATTCTTTTAGTGAAAATATGTTTTTAGAAACTGTTGATTTGTAAACTTAAACAAGGAGTAGTTTGCACTTGGACATATAACTGTGCTGTATTTGGAGAGACTGGAAAGAGAAAAAAAGAAATCCAGGGAAGTGTCACTGTTGTCTAAGAACAACAAAGGAAAGGTAAAGCCAGACTTTATACAATACTAATGGATTCTCATATTTTCAGCAGTGGCATAAGATTAATATACCTCTCTACCCTCTCATCTCTACCACTTTCTGAGAATCTAGGCATATGTGAGTACCTGTTTGAGAAAAAAAATTGACAAAAAAAAATGTCTAAAGTACTAATGTGTTATTTATACTGCCAAGTCATAAAGGCATATTAGGAAAAGTGTTCCTGAATGTATCCAATATCATTAACACATTTTATCACATTTCACAATTTCTTAGATGCCCCTTTTAAAAAAAATGAACATCTCTGTAATTGGTGTGTATCTCACAACCAATGGCTATCACAGATTATTGGCAATGTTTTTGCTTGAGACACAAAATAATGGTGACTCTTAAAATCAGTGGTGTCTTAATTTCAGGAAATATAGTAGAAATTAGATTGGTGACATAGCAGGTTCAATAATGGATTAATAAGTTTTAAACAAGGTAAATTTATGATATGAAATAAGTGGTTGATTTGGATTTGACAGTTTGAATGGCCCCCCTCCCCCCCGCCAACACACCATTCTATATAACACAAGAATTACCATTATTTTTACTCTGCTAATAATTAAGCATATGGAAAATCATACTTGTACTTAATGCTACACCTTATTTGACTTGGCATCCTATATGCGTAGGTTTGAAATTTTTCTGTTTTTTGAATAATTCAAGTCAAGTTTATTTTAACCTTGGTTAAATAAACTTGTGGTGCTATCAAAAAAGCATAAAAGAAGAGATTCAATTATAATGCAAATTCTTAAAAATAACTGCAAACTTCACTGATCATAGACATTTTTCAAATTTCTCAGCCAAATTACTGAAAAGCGTTTTACCAGTTTATCTGAAAATGTGTGGCTGTATGCACACAATAGATGCTACCAGATTTTCTTACCCTAGTAATGGAGATTAATGATGCACGGGCTGGCCTGTTTTTCAGTAAGTAGGAAAAAATTGAAATTCAATGGATATTCCTGCTCTAGTGAATTCCTCACTATAGCAGTGACTCTTACCACCGAGTCCAGTACACGTCTCTCTCCTACTCCAATCCAAGGAAGACTATATTTATCAACATATTATTTTCAGCTCAGCAAAGAATTTTATGTTGGTAACTTTCATAGGTTTTTTTAATCTGTATGTTTAAATAAAAATATTTATATGACTAGGATTTGTTTTTCTACAAAATAACAGTATCATAGCAAATAGTGTTTGGATTGGAGATTGCATACAAAATATTTATATTCTATGAGAAGTATTAAAGTTAAAGGTCTTCCAAAAATATTTCCCTAATACTCTGATAAATTATATAATATTTTTATATCATTAATTCCTGTGATTTAAAGATAACCTCCCAGTTCAAATTAGAGAGAAGAAGGAAACATTATCACCTACTAATGTCTTAACATTGATTATTTTGGAGGAAAGTCATATTGGCAAATGTAAGCTTTAGAAATTAGTGGCATTAGAACATAAAATTTATTCTAGACCAAAACATGAAGGAAACAGGTGCTGCGCTCACGTTAGAGTAGGAAAAAATGTGCTTACTATACTTCAGAATAACACTGCAACTCCTTAACCATGAAGCGATAGTTTTCTGACCCCAAATCTCAAATATTTTATGAACAAGTCTCATTCAATCAAGTCCTAGATTCTTCATCTTCTGCAACTGACTTTCTAAGCCTTAAAAACAAAAGTATTCCCAGGGCACCTGGGTGACTTAGTCGGTTGAGCGTCCTACTATTGATTTTGGTTCAGGTCATGATCTCACAGTTGGTGAGTTTGAGCCCTGCATCTGGCTGTGCACTGACAGTATGGAGCCTGCTTGAGATTCTCTCTCACCATCTCTCTCTGCCCTTCTCCCATTCATGTTCTCTCTAAATTAATAAATACATAAAAAAAAAAAGCTTTCCCACACTACAAGAACAACAAGCAGCTCATATTTAGTGACATCCCCTTTCCTACACATCTAAGAAAACCATTTTTCCCCTATCATAACAGATGAACAACAGAAGAAACTCTAATCTTGAGGGACCCCCCTCTAGCTCAAACTTGCAAAAATAAAACCTCTCCCATACCAGATCTCTCATTTCCCAGAACCTGTTACAACCCTCCCCATGATATTTTCAGAAATGTTTCTTCTGTTTGAAATATTCTTTCCCTCAACCTACCTTGTCCTATCACTTTTAATTTACTAATGTCAGTCCTTCAGACAAGTCTTGACTTTATTCAGAACAGTGCTCCTCATTATGTGTCTTCACATACTAGATGTTTATTTGTATCATTATATAGTTAAACATCTGTCTTTTCTGCTACAAAGTAAGTTCTATGAGGGTTTCAACACTGGATCTCTCATGACCAGTAAATAATAAGGATTTAACAAATATTTGTGAAATGAATCTGTGTGTGTGTGTGTGTGTGTGTGTGTGTGTGCTTAATCAGAGCATAATATTATCTGTCTCAAGCCACTTTAAATATCTTAGTATACATTCTCTACCAAGGTACCCAGTTAAGCAAAAATATTAATTCTTTGTATTAAAATGAGCCTGTAGCTTTTTTATTAAGATAAATGTTTCTCTTATATTTGTTCCATCAGATACGCAATTTATTACAGCACCTGCCTGAAAACCCTGGCATTGCCCTGATGTAGTAAGCCACAGACTTGGGTTTGTTCAGTGAAAGCTGCATATTCTCCATAAATGTCACTATGACTGGATGATAATGACAATTTTTCAACTCACTTGGATGTCTAGGACTTCCTTTACTCAAAGTGTTCTTTCCCATGTAGCTGATGTTTTTTGTTTATATAACCTCGTCTTGTTAGAATCATCTAACCATGTTTCTTCTCTCTTAGTGCTAGCTGTTCTGCTAGTCCTCCCCCGCCCCCACCAAGTGATTCTAACATTTCTTAAGAATGTTCAATCACAGTTTGCTGATAGTTATATCTTCTCATTTTTAAGTATGTTTTGTGAAAACGTGCTGTGATATTCATGTCATATACAATAAAAATGTTGTAGTTACCGTATTTTTTCTGGATATTTATGAACATTATAGCCACAATTGTTATTTGTGAGAATTATCGCTAGTACTTCAATGTGACGTTATTTCCTTTGTTCCATTACACCATCACAGCCACCCGATGCTGGAAAGAATAGAAAAATACAATTCCATATCAAGTTATTTGCTCCTTTGTTTGGGTCCTGAAATCACATCCACCGGAGCTAGGGGTGGTGTTTACCTCTAGTAACAATGGCAGTTATAAAGGCTGAGCGTGAGACCATGGCAAAGGGCCAGGAGTTCAGGATAGCTGAACTGCATGGTCCATGGGAAAGAATGGTGGGTAATAGCTAGAAAGTCAGACTGGATTCACAGTATAAATGGCCTTGTATGATGATATTCTGTGAACTTTGATTTGCTGGTGGTGAGTACATTTGAGGCACAAAGTACAAGATCAGATTTGCACTTGCAAAATATCATCGTGTCAGCTTATTACACAACAGAGATAGAAGCATGTTCATTGCTAGACAGGCATATGGTCAAACTGTGCAAAGTTTGTTGTTAATTTCAACATTAGTTGAATTCCAGTTGGCAAACAAGAGTGCTGTAGGAGGAGAGCTTGTACAGGGCAAATATTAGTTCTACACTGGCTACTTGTAAGCCAGTTTTGGGGATATTTGAAATTCAAAGATAAAATCAAAGATGAGACCACATGTAAAAATAATTTTTTTATTAATCACCTAGCTCCTAGAGTTTAGTATTGTGGTTAAATGAATTCCTCTTTTTATCCTTTATTTTATCAAGACTCATTGAAAAATAATAGATTTGTTCACATTCTTGTGTATGTAGGTGGAACATTCTGAACCGATTCTCATTTTTTATGTTTTAAGATCTTCCTTTGGTATGAGACAATCATTCTGAACATTAATAATTATCTATAATGGAATACAGATGTATACTTTGTAAGTGGGGTCAACATGTTCTGATCTCCGGGACAGACCCCAGCCCACATAAAATAAACCTCTTAGTTTTTAATGGAATGTCCTTAAATAGCCTGTGGAATAGTTAAAGAATAAAGAAAAAAGTGACCTTGCATACCAATTTATCTAGAATAGTCTCAGTCTCTACCTGTTGTGTGGGATAATCATTAATAGTGCCTCCTGTCATACTAAAGAAGTATTTTGACCTGAGAGAGAAAATATATACTTATAATTTTAACACCATGGGCAAAGGCAGATGTAAATCGCAGTGTAAATCCGAGCTCTGATACACACTGTTTGATTTTAGCAAGAAAGCTCGCTTTGGTGTCTCCATCTCTAAAACTAGAGAAAATAAGTTTTAGCTTGCAGAGTTGTGAGACAAAAAACGCATAATTGGCTTCATGGGTATGAAACCTATGTAGTCACACAGGGCTCTATGCTAAGATGTGTCCCATGCTTGATTTAATGCTTTATTGGTCTCCTGAAATGCTCAGGACATTTTCAACAAGGGGGAGTGTACTTTCATTTTGCTCTGGTCCCCACAGTTTATATTCAGTCCTGATTAAATGAGAAAGATACTAACTTAATCCAAATTTTCTAACTTAATTCTTCCATTCTGGTTTAAGTCCTGATTTCATATCACCAACCAGAAAATCATGTATAGCCATTTAAACCAACTGAAATATTAAAAATATCACAGAAGCAAATTATTTTTCATATAAAAGCAAATCTCCATTAAATTATATAATATAGATCCAACAATGTTTATGGCAGAAGGCACTTACCACATATTCAAATGTTGAGAACTTAGCAATAAATTATTAGTATATTTTCATGGGTAATGAAGTAACTTATTGCTTTGCTTTTGGGGCGAGCCGGGAGGTTGTTTTGTTCAGTTTACACAAGTTGGTTAAAATAATTTTAATATTATAAATGATTCTCCAAAATTATGAAGAGTCCTCTGGCTTTTTACACACATAAATGTCTTTCTACACCTGGATAGTCACCCTGGGACAATGTAAGTATCCTAAGCTCTTTTTCTGTATATAAAGCATAATTAATGCTACCGTTAGTATTTACACTTAAATATTCATAATGATAGCTTTAATTTTTGAGCTCTTATTGTATGCTAGCACCGTGCTAAATACTCTACTTGCATTTTCTAGGTACATTATCAACTCACACATACAAACAAAATATCCTCCTGAGGAGGGTGTTATTATTTTCATTGTAATGATGACTATATTGAATCATGGAGAATAAATAACTTTCCAGAGCCATATGGATAGAATATAGAACTTAATCTTGAAAACAAAATCTCTGAATTTTAAAGCCTGAGCTCTTACTCAATGTATCAGTGTTTTGCAAGCTGGCATCCAAGAATGTATTCTCAGAAATCCATGATTCTATAATAATTTAAACTGTGTATTCTCTAATAAATAATCTAACTGATAAAAACATATGTGTATTCTGCATCATCTGTGTGGTCTGATACATTTGTCATTATGCCCCCACAACTATACCTAATTTCTAATAAGCTAAGAAGAAGGAAATGAGACCGGTTTAAAATAGGAATGATTCTTTCCCACTAAGTAAAGGACACGTGGCGTCATATTGTACTATACAGATGAAGTTTCTCCCAGTCTAGAGAGGGATGAGGGAGAATTGAATCATCACACAGCATAGTGTATTTAAAGGCATAGCAAACTCCAAAAGTCTGTACGCTAGCAGCTGGCTCCTTATCCCCATTGCCAAGGGCGACTTAATTTCAGAAAAATGAAATCTTATGCCACATTAGACACATGGTGCTATTTTAAGTTGTATTGTTTTAGTAGTTTTATTCCCATATTTTTAAACATGTTTTGGTATTATATGTGTGTACAACTGAAAGCATAAGAACATATCTATTTTGTGTTAGAACATGCTTAAGTTGCATTAAAATAAAAACAATTTAAATCAATATTAGGAGTTATTAAGCTTTTTTTTTTTCCTTTTACTTTAAAAAGAACTTGTTGCAGCTCTGTTGGGTGGCAGTTCTTCATGTGACTGGTTGATTGTTAGCATCACATCATTAGTTTTTATTATTATTTCATACTATGTTGTTATATTGACTGCTCCATTTTGATCACTTTCATTTTCTCATTAGCCTTTTTTTCTTTTGCCTTATTTTTGTTAATGTTTAAGCATTTGAAAGTTAAAGCAATTCATTATACTTTAGTTTGCTATATAATTCCTATGATTATTTTCATGAATCATTACTTTAAAAATCTTATTTCTGGAACATAATGATTTGCTTTCTTTTCTTGCTAAGATAAACCTTTGAAAAACAGAACTCTCCCTGACCTCTGGTATAATAATATGAAGCAAGTTATTAGATCTGAAAGAAAACGGAGTTCAATGAATTTCTGAGACATAAGGAATATGTTTGGGAATTTATAAGGACTTGTTTGGTTTTGGAACATTACTACAAACCTTTTTAAAGTAATAAATTAAAATTAAATCTTGAAAAAAAAAGCGGAGAATTCTAAGTAGTTAGACACGTCCTCAATTTTTGTTAAATTAAAACAGGAGGGTTAGCAGTAGCATACACCGACTATGAAAATGCCTTAATTTATTTTATTTTTTAAATTGGGAGAGGTAATCCATTTTTCAAAGGTGCCAGTTTGCTGCAGTTATTGATTAGTGGATTCTACCCGTTATATCAGTTTTCAAAGGCAATGTCGTATGTATTTCCCTTTTTGTTACTGAAGTTCTTGGATCAGGAGAAGGCTGACTATGGGAAGGGAAAAGGGTCAAATTCAGAAACAGTTATGAAAAAATCAGATAAGAATCATTCTAAAATAAAATTGATCACTCTATTTTTTATACTTTAAAAGAAATAAATTATAAATCTAAAGGTAATCAATCAGAGATCTACAAATTAAAAGGCATCCTGAACATCTTTTGCTTTCATCTTTTTCCATGCTATCCTTTCATCCTAGGGGCAGGAGGACAATACTGAAACTATCGTATATTTCTGTTTATGTACAAGTGTCCTGTCCGTGGACAGTTGTTTCTTCTTCCCATATATTATTTGAGGGAATGAATCATCCGCAACACACAGCCATTCTGTACATCACTTTTCTGTCAAGCTCTAGTTAAAATAAAATGCATTAACACTTCCATACATTACATTACTTGAAAATGATAATACCTTCTATTAAACTGTACTTCCATATTCTGTTTTACCTGCAGCTGAATGTGGTGCATCTGCAACAAATAATGAAGGGATTTTGCTCTCTCCAAATTATCCACTCAACTATGAAAACAACCACGAATGCATTTATAGTATTCAGGTTCAAGCAGGAAAGGGGATCAATATTTCAGCCCGAACATTTCATTTAGCACAAGGAGATGTTCTTAAGGTAGGTGAACTCAACTTATACTTAGATCATTTTTAGTCATTAAGTATACATTAATATGTATATATATGTGAATATTGGTATAATGACCCATAAGTTGATTCTGCCATTCATAGATTTAAATTAGACATTATTTTCCATTTTCCTATTATCATTTTCATTGAGGTAAGTGTTATGTTTCCAATGTTTATTTATAATACATACACCTTTACTTTAGGATACATAAATTTTAATGTTTCAGTAACACCAAAATAAGGACATTTGCATGTCAAATATCTTATATTCAAATATATATATATATATATATATATATATATATATATATATATATATATATATATAAAACATAACATGGGAATGGTCATTTCTTTAAGAAATATAATGATGACTTATTTTTCTTTGGTGTCTATAAAGTAACTTGGTTATCTCTGTTGACACATGGATAGTTTTTGCCTTTATGACTACAAAAATTTATATCTAATAGGTACATAAAAATAATGACTTACTATCTATAAATTACTTAAGAAAAGTATATTTTGTTAATAATAAACTTTTAGAGTGAAATGTATTAATTTATTTTAGAAAGTTGAAATAGTCAAATACCCTATTTTTAAAAGATACAATTTTAGGAAAATATTTCCATAGTTGCTGATTCATATTTCGCAAAGTAAATGCTTTGTAAATATAATTTATATTCAGAAGTAGGATAACAACAAACACTTCTATAAAATCACATTTAATTTTTTTTTTAAATAATTGCATACATGTTTCTTCATTGTCAAGATTCCCTTACCTGGTAAGAAATTCAACATAATTCTGTTTTCACAGATTTTAAAAAATAAATAAATAAATAACATCTCAGGTTGGCAGGGGTAGGGGATTCTTGTTTAAGCCGTGATTTTAAGACTGTTGATTATTTTTTTCTCTTAAAAAATATAACTGTGATGACACTTGATGGTTTTCTAATACAGACAGCCCTATATGCTTGTAAGATCTGTATGGACATGGGAAATTTCTCTACAGTATGCCTAGATGCATACAGCTTTACCATTCATTTAAAGCCATTCCTGTTTTTTACACTTTTCCCCAACAGGCAACAGAAATTGACTTTATAATCTCTTCAACCTCCTTTATGTTTATGGTTTGGATTCTCCTGCTAAAATAAGTTTTATTTGCTAAATTAAAGTCAACATCGAGATTAATGGGATGCCTAAATGTAGAACTGATTTTCCTTTTTACAGGCTAAGTATGGGAAAAATAAGTCATTGATCAGAGGTATACGGCTAGCCACTAACCTGTATCACACAAGCAACGATGATAAACATATATTTATAAGTTCACAGCTAAGAAGTGCTTCCTTACGCCTCCCACTATCCTTCCTCAAATATTTCTTTGCTCTCTGTGATGCTTGAAAAGTAGCCAGTACTTTTCCGTACCGGATGATGTTTATTAATTGGAAAATTCATTTGGGATAGCAGGTGATGGCTTAAGAAAAATGGCCCTAATGTGTTCATCTGAGTGATTTCTGACTAATCTCCTATTTATTTGGAATAAGGTTACATTCACTTGTTACCCATGGACAACTAGTTCAAAGTAATCCCATGGACAACTAGTTCAAAGATACCTGCTACACAGGCACAGTTAGGCACGCACAGGCAGACACATGCACCCTCCAAAGGATGGATGATTCATTCTCAAAGACTGAGGAGCCCAAAGTCCTCTCAGGATGCAGGGTCATTTGCCTCCCTGCAAACCAGTCCATGAGAGTCCATCCCCATTCCAGCACTTTCCAACATGACACCTAGTGCAGTCAGCTCTTCCTCCATTCAGACTAGGAAAGAAGAAATAAGTAAAACAAACCGCCCATCATAGAAAACAAACAAACATTGTTTTTCTTTATATGGGAGAACTGGCTATATTCTTTGGAATAACATTCTCTTGTAGTCTTTATATAAGTATAATGTTTAGAAAAGTTTTTTTTTCTGGTTTCGTTTACTGTATAGTATCACTGTATTGAATTCTGACTAAAACTAAAACAGTGACAACAATAAAAACATGAGTGTGTATTGAATTTATCTATAGCTACACACACACACACACACACACACACACACACACACTTTCCTCTCTGAGAGTGCACCATCCAGACTGATGCCCACCTATCTATGCATTCTCTTTTCCCCTACCTCTTCTTAGCATAAACTACTTTACTTATTTATAACCAAACAAATAGTTACGTCAAATGTAGACGATCATATGACTCCTCTAGGTAGTTTATTTCAGACACGACTACCAAATTTTCTAATTCAGTAGATCTGGGGAAAACTCTTTCAGTTGCTCTGTACCTGGAATTGTGGATTTTTATAAAGTTCCTCAGATTATCTGATAACCATAAGGTTTGGGAATTATGAATTCCTTCCTTGGTTCTATTGCTTTCAATGGGCAAGAATACTGAACTTCTCAAACCTTCACTCAAATATGTAGGTTAATTAATTCTTTCAATTAACATTTATAGGAGATGTTTATTACATGTTCCCTATAAACAATCAACAATGAACAGTTCCCACTGTCAGTCTGATAAGACAAAAGCTGAATTGCAATCAGAAGTACTACGTCCGTTTTGTTGTTGTAATGTTTATTTCCAGGAAAAGATTGAGCGCTATGTTCTGATAAGGGGATAAAACAGGGACAATTCAAGACAATATTGTTACTTCTTCAGTCAGTATTGTGTAGTTTTATATAAAAAAAGATTTAAATATTATGTCAAATTCGACAGAATGGATAATTATGGAGAAGAGCCAGTAAAATCCCTTAAAATTGGTTTTGAGAGTCTGAAAGAATGGGTTAAGAGAACTGATGTCCTGTTTATGAGAAACTAGATAGTTAAAGGACTTGATTAATCACACTAATAACATTCTTTTAGAAGTATGATAAGAACATTATTAAAATGCTGTTTTTCCAAGATGTATTATTTTTAAGCTTATTTTCTAACCCATGTGCTAGTCTTTGGGGATACTACTTGTGAGAACCTATTGGTAAATTTTTAGAAATTTTGTGAACTGGTTGTTAAGCATGGCCATTATTAAAAATTAAATTAAATTACATTACAATTATATTACAATTAAGTTATATTAAAAACAAAAGTAACAAATACAACTTTCATTTCCTAATTATTTTACTACTTTTATTATTATGTGTTTGTTTTAGGTTAGTTACATATATTGTATCTCTTTGGTGAATATACTATGTGAGGGTGCCTGCCCATCCTTTCCCAACTCTGCACAGAGATATCACATCAATAGCTTGATATTGGCAATACTAGGAATAGTTACACTGCAGAAATGGACAAACATTATAGGTCTTGACTTGATCTATTGCTCTGCTCATAGTCTATACTTAAGTGAGAATAGGTTGTGTCTGGAGCCATTCTATTGTAAATAATGCAAAAAATATGGAGAAATCATATTTTCTAGAATTAAAAAACAATTATTTAATTTAGCTGAGAAGTTGCTCCGATCATTTACAAATACGAGTTTCTGATATAATGTTTTTGCATTGCTTTACTCTGATCTTATTAACATAAAAAAATCAAGCAATATTCATTTAGGAACCACTTTTGTTTGTCAGTTCCAGTTATAAGTTGCTGATACAAAATTTGGCAAAAAAACACCAAAAGCATTCTGTAAGATTCAATTAGGTCTATGGAATTTACAGTAATGAATATTGTATATTTTATTACCATTTGTAAGTTGCATGCTATAACATCCATTAAATCAGGGATTCACAGACGACAGTCATTTGGTCAAATTGTGCTTGCCACCCATCTCTATGAATAAAATTTTACCCGGAGAAAGCCATGTTTATTCATTTACATATTGTCCATGGCTATTTTTGTACTTCAATGACAGTATTGAGTAGTTATCCCCCCCATCTAAAATATTTTCTAATTCTTTTTAGAAAAAATTTGTCAACCTACATTTGTATTAGTATACGTTATTAAAAGAACATATGGGTGGATATGTATATTCACCAAATTTGTTTGAGTGCTGGTTGCTAAATATTTTCTAGCACACCAGTGATCTCTTGGGTCCACCACACACATCTGTCAATCAAGTCTGCCTGTTCACTGGCAATCCTTTGTGATCTCTCCCTTCAAAAGCACTCTCTAAATATTTATTCATTCTTTCCCATATTGAGTGTAACAGAAGTGAAATGATTTGTAACAGGCCATACAGCTTTAAAGGTAGAACTGGGACTTTAACTTTGTTATAAAACTGCAAATCTAAAACCCTGAAAAGCTCACCCTTCATTGTGTCCCAGACTCCTTCACTAAAATATATTAGCTCCTATAATTGAGTACATGTGATATAGCTATTGCAAAGATGTACATAGTTTAATACAAACAAAAATTCTCTGTTCGTTTCATTTTATTTTGGAGAGGATGTAAGGTTTAGAATATTATCCTTTTTGATGAACCATTGTAAAAATTATTCTTTCTTTTTATTTTTTTTAATTTTTCAAATGTTGTTATTTATTTTTGAGACAGAGAGAGACAGAGCATGAGCAGGGGAGGGGCAGAGAGAGAGGGAGACACAGAATGTGAAGCAGGATCCAGGCTCTGAGCTGTCAGCACAGAGCCTGATGTGGGGCTCGAGCTCACAACTGTGAGATCCTGACCTGAGCTGAAGTCGGACGCTTAACCAACTTAGCCACCCAGGTGCCCCTTTCTTTTTATTTTTTATTCAAACTTTGACATCTCACTCACGTTATCAGAAAAAAAAAAGTTTAAGTTTCCAAATCAACCTTTAAACAAGTGGCCAAAAATAAAATTTTAATATCCACGAGCAGGGATAATTTAAGGCTTGAATGATTATACACATGTACATGTGTAACTTTTCTCTTTTAATTTTATTTTCTATGTACTTTCTGCTCTTGGGTTCAGATAACATCTGACTTGCTAATTGAATGAAGGAATGACTGAGAATATGCCTTCTAATTATGCATTTATTATAAACAACAGTTTTGAGTGTTGATAAGCAATTCATTATAAAAGGGTTTGACCTTCCAGATCCAGGAGGGTCTCTACACCAAAACTAATTTCAAGCCCTGATCTATTATAAAAGGTTTGATAACTGAAACATGTCAACATTAAGTTCTAGTCTCTTCTATTACAAGACTACCAGGTTAATGACAACCATTTGACAAATTAGAGCCTCATCAAAGAGTTTCATTAATGTTACAAAAGACCTCAATGCCTTTCATGATATTAATTCTTAAATCAGTTTGAACTTCTACATTTGACATTAAAGTAAGTCTTTGTTATCTGAATTAGGTGCTAAGTAACAGAATATTTCTATGGGGAACACCAGAATCCTCTCCCAACACAAAACATATAATATTATATAGTTATCTTATTCTTTTTATAGCTTTTTAAATTTTTGAAAAAAATAGATATTAAGACATATGCTAAAAATAATAATAATAATGATAATAATAACAATCTTAAAGGAAGGAAAAAGAAAATAGGCCCAAACAAATAAGAGCATACTTAAAGATCCTGATCTTAATCAGAACAGAAATATGTGAAGTAATGATCTCAAATAAAATTTCTATGGGTTCTGATAAGATCCAATATAATCACTCTGTACTGTAAATTTACTTTTAAATGAAATGTACATTTTTAAAATTTATATACTTACATCCATGTTTATTTACAAGGTAATTTGTCTTTGCCTACACTGCTTTGTCATTTTGTGTTGCCTTTGTTTCCGTACATGTTTGAATACATTTAAAGTACTTTATTTACAAGTCAAATAACATTGGCTTTATCATTACTATAAAACTCTTCTTTTTTTAAATCCTTGCCTAGTAACACTTGCTTTTCATCTTGATTTAGTAACTTTATGCATGCTTCCAAAATTTCATAACTGAATTATCACACTTCATTTTACTTTTATGATTATAGTGATGTTTTTGTATTTGTTTTCTACCTTTTGACTTTACATTGTTTAATAAACTGCAGTGAGTTTTGGTGCTGAATTAGACCCTCCCTGCGAGGCTTAAGATACATGTATATCTATATTAGTATTAACTCTTTTAATCCCTTTCTTTCAATAATTGCTTTTAAAATTATATCTTAAAGATAGTTTCTTTTGAAAAAGAAAAAAAGTATGACACTGGCCTCCAATGTAATTGTCTCTCTTGGGACAGACAATATCTTTTACATCTCCTTCAGTTTAAGAATGATTGGGGTGCCTGGGTGGCTCAGTTAAAAAAAATTAATTATATCTTATTATTATTTTTTTATTCCTAGCACCTAACACAGTACATGGAACTAAATATGAGTTGAATTAATTATCTGGTTACTTTTTAAAATGATACTATATCAGAATGATTTCCATGTGTAAAATAAGGGTTTCTCCAATGAGTCAACTTTTTTTTATTACTACTGAAAATTTGAGAAAAACATTAGAAGGGACTTTTAAATAAATAAAAAATAAAATAATGTTCAAGAAGTAATTTCTGTTTACTTGTTTGCATTGATTTGTTGCTTAATGTATATTTTCCCTTTATTTGGCTGTTTGACATATGAAGTTTTTACAGTGCATCCACACTTGACAGCAGAACTAGGCGAATCCAAGAAACAATTATTTATATTTAGCATAAGAATGAAATGACATGCTGGTGAAAAGAGAAATAAGAGGAAAATATTCTTTGGGGTTACCTAGGCAATGTTAACCACAAATAAGACCCACTGGATGCTGGTTAAATGGTTTGGTTGTGGATGTATAGCTCTACACACAGGATTTAGGAACTATATTATATACGAGTTATTATATACGAGTCAGAAACAGATTTCTGAGAATATTGAACATTTGAAGCTCACAGACACAAAAGTGTGTTTCCTTGTGTCTGAATTATCACTAGTGACCACCATTCTTAAGAGATGAAAAGTTGGCTCTTAGGTAATCAAACAACAAACATTCTTGAGCCAACAAACCACGTTTGGTTCAGCTTCGTTGAAGACAAATAACTTCTTGCTGATAACTAAAGCAGAAATGTATTTGTCTGGTAAGTTCTACCAGGGATTTCAAGGTACTCCTGTATAATTTTAGGAAATTTGTCCATGTAGCCCTCTATCTAGGGGTACTCAGATACTCTTCAAACAGTCAACACACTTTTGTTGTTATTGTTGTTGTTAGTTCACTGTGAACACATTTTATTTTATTTATTTATTTTTTCAACGTTTATTTATTTTTAGGGGGGACAGAGAGAGACAGAGCATGAACGGGGGAGGGGCAGAGAGAGAGGGAGACACAGAATCGGAAACAGGCTCCAGGCTCCGAGCCATCAGCCCAGAGCCTGACGCGGGGCTCGAACTCATGGACCGCGAGATCGTGACCTGGCTGAAGTCGGACGCTTAACCGACTGCGCCACCCACGCGCCCCGACTGTGAACACATTTTAAAAGAAGGAAGAGACCAATAAAATGTTTTCTGTTAGGAATTCCATGACCGTATTGGCTTGAACTCAGTCTCCACTTTCTTTCTCCCTCTATTTCTACCTCTCTCTCTGTGCTAATACAATAAATAAGGGAAAGAGCAGGAAGGTCCTGGAAAGAGACTTCAGAATTTCTGTGCAGAAAACACATAGAGTAATGTGGTTAGAAGAGGACACTAGGAGACATAAACAAAAGCTCCATTTGTATAGCATGTTAAATAAAATGTTTACGTGTAGTCTTTATAACACTTAAACCCTGTACCAATAATAAGGAAACATAAACATAAATAAGTAAAGATACATACACATGTGGTTAAGGGAAATTCGGTAACTGGAGGGAAGAAAGACCAAACTAAATGCATGGAACTGGTAGCATACATTAAATTCAAACTGTGGAAGCATTAAGAGAAATTTGAAAATAAATTTAAAATTTTTGAAAAATCTTAAGCTAATGCAATAAGTGGAGAGAGTGAAAGACAGAGAGAGAGAGAGGGAGAGAGAGGAGAGCTTTCTAGAATTTGACAAATGATTTTAAAATTTACAATTTTAGGGGCACCTGGGTGCCTCAGTTGTTTAAGCGTACAACTCTTGATTTCAGCTCAGGTCATGATCTCACGGTTCGTGAGTTCAAGCCCCACATTGGGCTCTGTGCTGACAGTGCAGAGCCTCCTTGGGATTCTCGCTCTCCCTTTCTGCCCCTCCCCACCCATGCTCTCTCTCTCTCTCAAAATAAATAAATAAACTTTAAAAAAATCTTTTAAAATTTACCATTTTAATAGAAGACCTAAAAAGAGAGTATTAGTCACTGCTGAAAATCTAATTGTTCATGTGGAAGATCCCGTGGAAAATTCTCTATAATACAGAGGGAAAGATGGATGAGAAGAGGAAATACAAGAGACTCACAATACAGTTTTGGAGACTTAATACACAAATAATAGGCATTCTAGGCAGAAAATAAAAAGATCATATAGGCAAGGAGTAATTAAATAAAACTCAAAGACATTTCCTTGAGTTGAAAAAATCTTGAGCCTGTAAATAAAAAAATGTAATAATTTTATTTGAATAATCCAGATATTAGAAATATAGTGAAAATTTCCCAATTTATTAAGTTAACATAAATTAAAACCTGATAAAGATAATTTGAAGAAAAAAAATTTATATTATACATGAGTTTTCATTTATAAATTATAGAAAACATTATAAGTATTACCAAATTAAGCCAAACAATCTAGCCCAAGAAAAGTCTATCATGCAGGTTAATACGATAATAATAAAAAGTTCCATTGTGTACCATCTAAATGTTATCTCTTACATGACATGAACATAATGAATACCATTTCTGAGGAACACTGGTACTTGGCAAGTTAACTGGATTAGGAGTTCAGCAACACAATTTTTACACTAATATCAGGTTAAAAGTAAAGCAGTTTCAGGCAGGAGATAAGTAACTTTGAACAGCATCTCTCAACTTTTTCTCTTCCTTAGCATTTATTCAACCCTCGAAACTAAATAGTATGGAATAAGATTGGTCAATATCCAACTTTCACTCCCTTAGGTAAATGGAGAATTAATACATCATTGTAAATACCTGCCTTATGGGCAAAAGAATGGTAACATGCGATGTCGGTAAACTTTTCATGTAATTTCTATACACTTTTGGAAATAATCTGCTATACATGAATATTTTAGTTCAGAAATCTCATATATGGAAAACTTCCTTATGAAAATATACAAGTATCAAAAAATGTGAAGTTATATGTAAAAGGTTGTTTATTTCAGCATTGCTCTTGGTAGCGAAAAAATCGAACTTATTAAGATGGGAATGATCGTTGTGGTAATGTCACTGTGTGAACTATTACTCAGCTCTCAAAAGGCAGAATCTGTGTCTACTGACCCTGAGAGATGTCTAGAATGCACCGATAAAAGAAAAGCAAATTAGAATACAATGAGAAGTTATACCTTCAGAAGAATGGGAATTACGTGGGGATGTTTGAGAGCTTATCGATTTTGTTTTGCATATTTTGGTCTTGTTAAATTAGTTTCTAAAAGCATTTGGTACTCATTTAATATATTTTCTTTACGTGTCAAAAATGGATTAAGTTCAAGGAGATGAATAAATGAGAGAAATTGCAAAAGAAACAAGCGTTTTTTATATTAATTATGTTATCAGAAAAATAAGCATTTGGCTAACCTTGAGCAAGTTGCAGTAAAACAACCAACCAGCCTTGGAAACCAGGCTTTCTGTCGGTATTCTCAATTTTATTTACTTATTTTTAAAGTTTATTTATTTATTTTGAGAGAGAAAGATAAAGAAAGTGAGTAGGGGAGGGGCAGAGAAAGAAGGAGCAAGAGAATCCCAAGCAGTGGCTCCCCACTGCCAGTGCAAAACCTGATGTAGGGCTCCAACTCATGAGTGGTGAGATCATGACCTGAGCCGAAATTTAGAGTCAGGCGCTTAACCGACTGAGCCACCCAAGAGCCTCTGGGTAATCTGAATTTAAATGTTTTTAAAGTTTATTTATTTTTGAGAGAGAGACAGAGACAGAGACAGAGTGTGACCAGGGGAGGGGCAGAGAGAAAGGAAGACACAGAAT
Source organism: Acinonyx jubatus (assembly GCF_027475565.1). Classification (NCBI taxonomy): domain Eukaryota; kingdom Metazoa; phylum Chordata; class Mammalia; order Carnivora; family Felidae; genus Acinonyx; species Acinonyx jubatus. Next base: position 25,981,150 of record NC_069394.1, read on the forward strand.
CTGAAACAGGCTCCAGGCTCTGATCTGTCAGCACAGAGCTTGATGCAAGGCTCAAACTCACGAACCGTGAGATCATGACCTGAGCCGAAGTCTGACGCTTAACTGACTGAGCCACCCAGACCCCCTTTGGTATTCTCAGTTTTAAATGTCTACCATAAAAAAAGCATTATTTTGATAATAAGAGCAAAATTTATATAATATGAGTTCAAGTGTTACTTAAGGTCTACTGAGCTTGGAATTTTAAAAGTATCCATGTGGATTCCAACCTTCTTACCTTGATATATGTAGGAATTAATATATGTGATTGTCCTTGGGGAGCATGTAGTGACCTGATTTAGGAAGAGTATAATAATTTCCTCTTCTTCATAAATGATTTGAGTTGGTTATTATTGGCACATTTACATTTTAATTATAAATATTTTGCAGATTTATGATGGAAAAGATAAAACGACTCATCTACTAGGTGCATTTACTGGTGCGTCCATGCGAGGCTTGACTCTTAGCAGCACTTCAAATCAGCTCTGGCTAGAATTCAATTCTGATTCTGAAGGGACAGATGAAGGTTTTCAACTTGTCTATACCAGTAAGTATTTTGGAAGAAAAAGAAAAAAGAAAACAAAGGCCAAACACTGATGCTGAGTATTTATTAAATAACTATAATATACCAGGTGATGTAATATCCAACATTTGATCAAGAATTTGAAGTTTAGAATGACCTTCAATATATGTAATTTTATTTGGCCCTAAAAACAATTCCATAAATTACAGGTATTCTAACTGTTGCAATTTCACAGTTGAAACAAGTAAGGTTAAGGATGGTTAAATAATTTGTGACTTTGGGCTTATTTATTTATGTATTTTTAAAATAGCAATATTCTCCAAGTTTGATATTTAATAAATACTTATTTCTTATTTTTTTAATAGATGGAAATTCAGTGTTTGCAAAATTCACACAACCTATGTGTGGTAGTTATAGTTGGATAGTCATTAATGATAACTGGATGGTTTCTGATGAGTTTACATTAGAGTTAAGGTTTTATTTTGTTTTGCTTATGTGTTGAATTGCTTTATTAAAAATAAATTCATACGGAACTATTGCATTATACTCCAATTGGCTATTCTAACAATTAAGTAGAAGTTCAAAGGTTAGTGGGTTACATCCATTGTTTTATATGAATTAAATGGATTTATTTTATACCAGTACCATAATATAAGAAATAGACTAATTGCATCTATCAACAATAAATTATATTCAAGTAATATATTTATTGAGTTCCTACTCTATAAGACAGTACACTAAGAAAGTAAATCACATATAAACCTGCGGTGATTACTAGCTGTGTGTTTAACAACTGTATAATCTATCAGATCAAATTAGTTCTTGGAAGGTCAGAATACTCATTTAATTTAGCGAAATAAAACAGAAACATTCAGAAATCTTTACCATTAGATATTTGAAAAAAATCTGATGACTTCTATAAATTTTCTCAAGAAATAAGATGAATCGAAACTATTACAGAAATTAGGAAATTAAAAAGGTTACACCATGAAAGATACTCACACGGGATCCTAAAGGGAATTTGAATCAAATTATTGTTTGTGAAAATATTCTTTCCTAATGATATGAGAAGTAGGAGACAAGAGAGTATATCACATTAAAATTGTATTAAAAAATCTGGTGCGTATAACTAAGAGATTACTCTTGCTCCCTGTTTATTTCAAGGCTTTTTTCTACCTGTGCTAGAATTGTTACACCAATAGGGTATCAAAACATAAATTAACAAAATGAATGTTCAATTCATGTTTCTGAATCCTGAGAACTATTGTGCACAATGCAGTTTTTTATGAAGTACTTCCAAAGACAAATGAAAATCCAAGCAAACTGTGTTTACAGATATTACCAGGTGATATATTAAAAGTAATAATATTGAGAATTATTGCTCGAATATAATTGGTGCAATCTGCTCAGAAGGCACATTTTTTAATCTGCTTTTCTCTTTTCCTTTCTCTGTTTTCTAACAAAGATGCTGACATTTTTCAAGATATGGCTCAATGTTTACATAATGATCTTTCTTTGCTCTGCATCATTTTGCATTTCTCCTTGTCTAAAATGTTAATGGGTGTCACAGGGGAAAAAAAGAAACTAGATTTCCTTTTTGGATATTTAAATTCTTTGTAAATTGAGATTACTGATGCAAAGATACTGGACATTGTAGGACGTACCTGCATTTAAAACTGTGTGGGTTGCTTAGGTGTCTGGAATGAATAAAATCATTGACTTTATTCTCATTGGTATGAGCTACTAGATGTCAGAAAGAGAGATCTTAAAAAGCAAATATTTGAAGTCACTCTTCTTAATGACTCTAGTTTTTCATTATAGAATGTGTGTCTCTATGAAGATGGAAAGCTATAGAATTGGGAAGAGAATAGAAAAGCAATTATTCTTTTAAAAGCGTAAATATATACGTATAAATACTTTTCAGTCTCTGAACTAAACTAAAATGTATATACGCCTATTTCCAAGTTGTCTCTGGATATCACCAGGTCAGTGAACGGTCCTATGATTTTCTGAATTGACAGCTGTGTTCTGAGCCCTTCTGCTGGGGAGGCTCCTGGAACTAGTAACACGGCTATTATTAGTTGTATTTGTTCTTAAGGATTGCTTCTGGTTTTTTACAGTGGTGGTCTTTCTACGTATCTACAATGATCTTAATAGTTAACCACAGATATCCTAGCTTTGACAGAAACTTGTGCCCACCCTCCAAATGTATTTTCATTTCCAGCCATAGGCTGCTTTCTCTTCCAGGTTAACAATTATTGGTATGCCCCAACCTGATTCATCAACTGAGCCTTTGAGCTAAGACTCCTCTTCAGTATTTCCCCACTGCTGCTTACCTTCCTTCAGCCAGAGTTAGCCGACTTTTTAACATGCCTTTTGCAGTAGTTTATATTTGCAACTAATATAGCAGTTATCACACTCTACTGTGGTTATACTTTTTTACAAACATATTGTGCATAGTTCTTCAGGGGCCATTTCCTCTCATAATGTCTACAGTCAGTTTAGTTCAATCGCATGTTTTTTACATATTCTTGGTAAATTAATATGTGGTCTGAATACTAATTTTATAAAAATGCTTTTGTGTTATAGAAGAAGATTCTACTAGGGCACATATTTTAAATATTCATAAACTTCTTAGAGGCAGTTACTAATTTACAAACATAAAAGAATTTGCTAAGATGCCCAAACATGAGAAAAGAATGTAAAAGACCATGTTTTTGTACAAGAATCTATTTCTCAATCTAACTCCACCCTGCCATTCTGTGTTATGTTCCTCCTTAGAATTATCCACACTTTTTCTCTGAAACATCTGAGAGAACACTTTGTGATACAGAGGAATCCCCAGGCTCCACATTGAGAGAACTGGAGACAGGAAAGGAGTCAGTTGACTCTAGGGCAGATCAAATAAGGATTCATGAATGAGGTAGTTTTTTAGGTTGGATTGGCAGGTCAAAAAAAGAAATGGTAGAGAGTATTCTGGGCAAAGAATAGGCTGAAGACAGGCACAGAGACTAGAAAGATCATGTGAAGCACATTCAAGGCAAATACAGAAGATAATCCAATTCAGATTAATCCCACTTGCCTGTCTCCTCACAATTCTAGTGTTAGCATAAACAGGCCTTTGGTGACCACCCTTATAATGACAGGTATCCTATGTCACAGTAGCCACTCTCTATCTTTCTATTACCCATTTTGTTGACTTGTGTGGTTGCCTGGTTATTTCCAGCTTTGAGTACAGAGAAACACATTTGGCTGAGATAAAAATGAGGAAATATTTTAGAAAAGACCTTTTTAAGGTACATTTTATTCCAACTGTCCATTCATTATATAATCACGAAGAAAGCAAACGTTTTTAAAAGTAAATGCAATTCTTTCCAAAAACACTTTTGTCACTTTATGCCTGAGAATCTGAATGCTTTCTTATTGGCTACCCTTACAATCGAGGAGTAACTTAGACCTAGTATCTTTAATGCAGTATGTGTAGTGTTTAAACTTTATTTCTTGAAGTTATGCTTTATTACAGATTCTTTTAGCTCTCTTCATTTGTAGTTATCCCACTTTAATTCAGTGGAAAGTAATTGGGTATTTTAAACAACCATCCATTACAGAGCTAAATCACACCTTTTTGATGGATTATAACATTGTTTCTCAAAAGCTGATCCGGTAAATGTCCATGATGCCCAGCCATTAGGCACTACCTCTGGGCTCAGATGTCCTCTGGTTATCACCTCTGTACATTTAATTTACTAAAAAGCCCATTGGAGAAATGTTCATTATCCCAAGGGAAAAGTTCAGCTATATATTTGGACCCTTTTAGCCTCTCAGTCATGTTGCCTGAAATGATTCATAAATCCACATGGAACATGCCCATTTCAAATTTTATATTCAAACTAAAGATAGGCATTAGCTAATTTGTGACACCTTTTCTGTGTACTAACCTTACAAATATATAATAAATTATCCTTATTTAAAATGTTCAATATAATTGCCAGTATGTTGTTGGCAGTGCTAGTCATGAAAAATAATCAGATGATTTATTAACTAACTTTATTCTCTGGATATAATATATTGACTGCAAATGCAAGTAGAGAATAAGTAAATTACAAGGGAGCAGCAAAGTTACTCCATGTGGTTCTTTGTCCTCTAGACCACTTAACAGATGTATTTGGCATTTCTTTTGCGGTTTAAATCTTGAAATTAACCAGGTAATAAAGGAAGTACTGACTAATGCTGCATTATGTAGTATAAAGTATTCTAACTAAAATATTAAAGAAATATTTCTTATCCGTCATTTACATAGGCAATATTATATGTGGGTCTCAAAACATTAAAATATTTAGGGAAAAGAAAAGAGTAGCCTAGACCTTAAAGCTATGTCTTTGAGGTGGAGTAAGATGTCCAAAACAAGATACACAAGCAAAAATCTGTCAATAGTCAGGAGCATCTCTGCCCTTGTAAGTACTTCCCTGAAGTGTAGGGACTAAAAACCTGACAACTCTTGCCAGTGAAGGTCTCTACTTAGATCCTGCCAATTAAAGCCAGTCCTGTGAGAGCTGAGAGGTGGCATCAGTGGAGAAGCTATTATTTTCCACTAGCATCCGCAGGCGGGAATGTGGGAACTCCAGGACTTCCTGAAAGCCAGCAGTGGTCTTCTGACCTTCCCTGCGTCTGCATTTCTTATATTTTCCCTCTAATTTCTTGTATGGAATCCTAGCAATTCAAACTAAGTGGCTTCTATTTTCCCGATCAATCCCCAGTCATCAAGTAGTTTTTCAGTACCTCTATAGCAAAACACACCATAAAGTAAAAAGATGAGACATTTCTAGGAGATACTAACAATATATGTAACAAAAAAAATATAAACTCTATAGAAAAGAATCCTTCAAATTAATAAGAAAGAGAATAGTCTAAAAGAAAGTTTCGTGGTAAAGAAACCTCAAGTAGTCAGAAAGCAAACAAAAAAAATTCCTAATAGAAATTGAGAAAAATTAAACCCCAAATAATATGTTATTACACATTCATAAGGTTACTAAAAATTAAAAAGCTCTGTAATACTAAGTGCTGATGGCAATTTGTTCTTTTAACTTTAGGGAATGCAAGTTGGTAAAGTCACCTGGGAGGGTAATTTGGCAATATTTAGTAAAATTCCATTCCTACATATGTCTAGAATGCACCAACCATACATTTGGCCAAATACCAAGTGGCTGATGGTTAAAAATTAATATTCAGGCAAAGCTGGATTTCACCATCCCAGAATGATGTACAAATATATGATGTGCAAGACACAAACTAGCACATTTAAAAATATCACTCACTTTTTCATGCCCAACAGATTAAAATATAGGAAAGTCTGTGAGTAATGTGTTTTGTACTCAGAACTTTATACGTAGGATTTAGAGTAATGACAATTAAAAAAAAATGAATTCTTTACCATATCTCCTTTCTTTCAGTTGGAAATACATAGCAATCATTTCCACAAACCTTTGCTTATTTAAGTGTTTAACTTCTATTCCTCAAAACTGTAAGGATTATCTTCTTACAGCATTCGTATAAAGCTTGTGGTTTCAAAATTTGATGTTTCCTAGAGTTTGACGAGTAAGAAATACATGTGTGCCATTTTTTTAAATTAGTTTGACTCGTGAAAAAAATGGAATGTGTAGTCATATAAAACTTTCTTCTCTTTATTCCTATTACATTCTTTCTTTTTAAATTAAAAACATATTTTTTTTAATTTAGAAAGAAAGAGAGAGTGAGCACGAGCAGGGGAGAGGGGTAGAGAAAGTGAGACAGAGAGACAGAGAGAAACAGAGAGAGACTCTCAAGCATACTCCACGCTGTGTGGAGCCAGATGTGGGATTCAATTCCACAACCCTGGACTCATGACCTGAGCCAAAATCAAGAGTCAGATGCTCAACTGACTGAACCACCCAGGCATCCCTCCTATTATATTCTTTGTCATCTCTGAATCAAAGAGGATTGTCATAGTTGCCATGGGTGACTGTGACTGTGGACTCTTTCCTGCTTGCGAATTTTAAAGTGACAACGTTGACATTATGTTTTGTATACATCTTCGTATGAATATAAAGAATTCTAAAATAAGACTTTTTCTTGCAAGATTCATGGCCTAAATAGAATTTACTAATCAAACATTAAGTATAATTCTTAAAGATTCCACTAAATATTATGAACCAAATTCACCAAAGAATTCTATAGAGATTAAAATTATGATAGAATGATCTTTGTCTCCTTGCATTATTATTTAAACTTGAATTAATGTTTTTAGTTTCAGATGTCATCCTCAACTGTATTTAGCTAGCATGCTTTCTCAGTTCTCTTATTAACAATCTATCTCCCTTTTTATTTAACAATTTGACGGTGTTTACTTTTGGTCTATGCAATTAACATACCTTAATTCACCATGAAATACTCTATAAGGTAACTTTTAGAATATTAAAAACATATTTACATTTTAACTGAGTTTCAAAAAAATAAAGCGTATAAAGATCTCGTTTTAAGTTCCATCAAAAATGCTGACTTATATTCAAAGAGTGAGTTTTCAAATACCATTTATATTTCTAAGCCATCTGCCTTATTGTATTATTTGTACTCTTTTACTGACCATATGACATTCCCCCATGTGAATACACAGCTGATGTTCATAGTCAAATGGAATAGAAATTATGTGGAGGTAGGAATTAAACTATTCATCTCTCAGTAGATCAAGGAAGAAGTTGAATAGCAGATTAGCAGATTTTGATTCAATCTTTAGGACAAAGTGAGCTCTGCATCCCTACGTGGTACATGCCCTATAGTAACGCTTACATTTGTGCAAAAGGAGACAAAAAGTATAGCATTTTTGTAGCAGAGAATAATGGGAAACAATGTACAAGTTCATCAGTTAGAAAATAAATAAATCAATTTTGTAGTAAGTTTCTAATGGAATACCACAGAGTAGTTAAAATGAATAAAATGTATGTGTGTGTGTGCATGTGTGTGTGTGTGTGTGTGTGTAAAGATAAAAACACAATGTTGGCAAAAATAGTTTCAGAAGAATTTTTAAAATAATTTCATAGTTTATAAAGTGTATAAATAACTTGCAAAACATTCTATATAGTGTTCATAGACATATAGATATGTGATGAAAATAGGGGGCGCCTGGGTGCCTCAGTTGTTTGAGGGTCCGACTCTTGATTTTGGCTCAGGTCATAATCTCACGGTACATGGGATAGAACCCCACATGGGGCTCTGCACTAGCAGCGTGCAGAGCCTGCTTGAGATTCTCTGCCTCTCTCTCTCTGCCCCTCCCCTACTCATGCACATGCATGCTCTCCCTCTCCCTCTCTCAAAATAAATAAATACAATATAAAATATATATATATAAATATATATAAGTATATATATATAAATATATATATATAATAGGTATGAGAAGAATACACTAATTCAGAATATTTACTAGCTCTTGGTAGGGAAAATCTGAAAGTGGTTGAGAAGGGAACAAAAAGGAGCTTTACTTGTTTTATAATATTTATTTCTTGATATTAATATGAATTAATATGAATATTAATCTGAAATAATATTAATTTTTATCTGAAGCTACTATGATAGTAGAATCTGATAGAGTCAGATGGTGAAGTTATGTTATCCTTTGTAGTCTTTTGTAGGTTTCCAATAACAACTTAAAAATAAATTAGAAATCCTTATACTACATAGTAGCAGGAAAGGAATTAAATCTCTGTTGAAGTTATTCATTAAGTCAAAAGGATTTAGGTAATCAGGATTTTCAGTTCATTTTGTGCTCTAGAAATTTTCATTTCATCAGAGTATCAAATTTCACAAGGAATGGTGAATATTTATAGCATATATGATTTTTCATACACATCTTTATTTAATTGTCAGTTTCAAGTATTTGAGCTTTTCAATGAAAAGACTGGCAGCTGAATGTTTCCATAAAGATAAGACAGATCTGAATATTTATGAATAGGCAACAATAATTCCACCAAATTGGACTAAATTATGTTGTGCTTTGTAGCTTATATAGTATTGTCCATGTGCATTTTCATCTACAATGCAAAGTATTATAAATTATCTTAATTTACAAAGAATATCTCCATTTTACCTCATCACCAGCAATTGCCAACCACATTTACAGAACATTCAAATTAAGGAAGGATGAATTTGGTAATGAACCTTGAAAAGAGAGCTTGATTTCCATTTTTATTTTGATAAATGATATACGGTAAAACTCAGAAGTGGCTGCATTTTGAATGATAAACTGAATATTATGTCTGGTAAAAGGCACGCAAACTTGTAATTTTTGAGCAAGAACACTTTAAATGTAGTATTAAGTATGCAGATTCATGCAAATTAATGTGTCCTGAAAATGTAAAGTTGCTACTTCTGCCATTTCTGTTTCTATGTTTGAAAGACTGGCTTGCTTGACCGTGTATCTTTATATCTCATTTATGTCACGATTTGAGTTAGTGACTTCTGACTTGTTGTTGGGCTCTTTTTCTGATGCCATTTATATTTGCTTTATTTTAACATATTTTCACCCAAACAGAGCTGTCACAAATTGATCCATAAGGGAAATTCCTGAAGATTTTTTTAATTGTTTCATTTTCATAAACTTCAGTTTCTCATCAGCATTATTTTAGTTTCTTCCTCAGTTGTCTCCTTGAGATAATTGCCTCTAATAATCCACATCCATCCATAGAAATTATTACACATCTGCCGTGTGCCAAGATTTATGCTGGGAAGTCATTGTGGGAAAGAGGGGAAAATTGAAATATTTCCACTCTATAGAAAAACAAAGAAAAGAAGCAAATGATTGTAAATTAATTAAAATGTGTAAAGTATTTCTCTGAGTTAACAGGAGAAAAAATGGTTAATACCCCATAGAAGAGAGTAGGAAGGGCTCCTTCCTTTGATAGATAATGTATCCCTCAAAATGCTGAAGTTACAATATGTATTTAGTACTTGGATATGTGCAAATTCTAGTGATTTAATGTATTTTTGACATTCTAGGAAGTCGATGATGCAAATTAGTGATTTGACATATATGAGATAATGCATGCTTTTGTTGGTGTTGTTGTTCTAGTTCAAATCTAGATTAATTTGGTCAAGGATCTGTGCCTATAAAGGAGACAGAGACTGCTTTTTGATTATCCTATGATTTATACACATAACATTTTTTTTTCTCCAGCATTATTTGTCTTGAAGTCACAGGTTTTCCTACCTCATAAGGCTATCTGGAATACTCTATAGTCCTCTAGTCTCAGAAGCTATAACTGGTGTAAATAGCACCTAATTATCTTTGGTACATTCCCTCTGTCATTTATCTTCTATTTATACACTTGGTAAAACATTAAAGACAAGAACTCTATGGCTAAGGAGCCTAGATTTTGATTGCTACTATCGTGTTTAATTTGTATTATGAGGTATCCTTTTCCAGTTCTTTCAGGATCTTAATAGTGAACTGTGCTAACTGTTGTTTTCAATATTCACTTTTGTTAACTTTATTCTGCATATGGACACAAGATCTTCTGGATCTAAACAGATTAATAATTGTTATTTAAATAATAATAATATCGGTATGTCCCACACACTTCTGACCTACTCCTTACCCCTGTAGTAACATGATGGAAATCAGATGGAAAAATCTGCATGGGTGGCCAGTGACAAGGCATGAGGAAAAATGGACATGCTCTGCTTAAGGCAGCTCTCTTGCCTTCCTCTCCTGAAAGCAGGAAGAAAGAACTTTGCTGCTTGGAGATGGGATGGAAAGGATCTTGAGTTCTCTTTTTTTTTTAGCCTCAGAATGTAAATACATTTCTCTAAGAGCCAGATTAGCCTATGTCTCCAGTTTTTATAACCTAGAGATGTCTGTAAGTCATCTCGTTCTCCCCCTTGGTGCAAACACAAACGTCCTCGTCCTCTGGAGTCAGGTAAAGCTCTCTGGCGTTCTCTCACTCCTGGTACGGGTAGTTGTAAATTAACTTCAGTGCTACTCTTATCTCAGGAAATAAAGTTTCCAGCAAAATTCATGCAGAAAGCCCAAACTCTGCTGAACACAAACGTAGTTTCTTTGTACCACAAAATAACATGCTGCTTCGATTTGTTTTTGTTTTCTTGTGAGAATTTCTGAAAGCTATACATTTTGGAGGGGGCAGGATACAAAGATACCGAGTTCTTAAAGCTGAATACTATTATTATGTCTCGAAAAACTATGTTTTCAATATGAGACTATCATTGTCTTCTAATACTATCAAAGTAAAGCAATCTACGGTTATATTTGCAGTGGACATATCTGTTTGTGAATTGGACAATTATTGGACATGTTTTGTCAAAATTTTTAAATTTTGATGACGTGACTCTAGTAGTCACATTGGTCAGAATTTATTATTAGCCGCAATTCACTTGAGGTAAGCGAGAGGCTTAGTGCTACAAGCCACGATATAGTTATATAATAGACCATGGGGTATCACTGATAAACTTTAAAATTACAATCAACCAATCAAATTACAACAAATTCTAATTTTCAAGAAAATAACTTTATGGATGCTGTATATATACTATCAAAATTGAATATTGTAAGAGTAATACAAGTAGGAAAAGGTATGTAATTATACTAAAAATAATCAAAGACTGTTGGTATAATTTTAAATCTTCCTGTTAAATGTTGCCTTTAATGACTCTGTATCCTTATCACAGGTTTTGAACTTTCACACTGTGAGGATCCTGGTATTCCACAATTTGGATACAAGATCAGTGACCAAGGCCACTTTGCTGGGAGCACTATTATTTATGGATGCAATCCAGGCTATACTCTCCACGGGAGTAGCCTTCTCAAATGCATGACAGGGGAGAGAAGGGCATGGGACTATCCTCTGCCTTCCTGTATTGGTAAGATACTCTTATATTTTCATAAATATTTCTTTGGGAGTGCTATCCAAATACGCTGTCCCTTTTCAAGTGATTTTATCTGTTCATGCACAGCTCACAGCTTAAATCATGAAGTTAATGAACTCATAGCTCAAATTTGTTGGAGGAAATTAATGGAAAGTGAAAGCGTCGTTTTCATAAGTTTGTCGATGAGTACATTTTTTTGTGTCAAGTCATTCTTTCTCCTATCTTGATACAAAATTTAATTCACTATAAAAATATGTTAAGACTTGTACATATTTATGGAATCACATTGATTAGGTTTGTTTTAATAAAATGAGCACCTGTCCCGGTATCAAGGTAGATTAAAAAACAATAAACCTATTCTCAAAAACTTCAAAGGTTTTCTTTATATATGTATATAGATTTTCAAAAATCTGAGGAAGTACATGGGCTTTTCTTATGTTTATGTAGCATAACTAACCAATTTCAATAAAAAGAGGCAAGGGAGACACAATAACATAAGGTATATTGCCTCCATGAAGCTAGAGAATGGATCATTTTCTCTCACTGCACAACTGGAGGACTAGTACCATCTTATAGATCAATTAGTGAAGGACTGGGTTTGTGTGAGTAGGAAGGTAGACAGAAATGTGTTGACAAAGATGTCTGTTTTCTTGTTGTTTTCTTTTGTTTTTTTTCTGCTCCAAAGACCAAATAGGTCCCAGGCTGGAATACCAGAACAACAAAAGGAAACATTTTAACAAAACACTGACTCCTTAAATAGGGAGCAAACACTCATTATTCTTCAGCCATTCTTACTTCTTGCTGGTATTTGTAGAAGCACAAACCCATTCTGCCTCAGGCCCACATGAATAAAACTGACCTAAATTAAAAAAAAAAAATCACAGCTTTGTTAAGGTATAACTGATATCTTAATACTGCAGCACATATTTAATGTATATAATTTGATGAGTTTGGAAACTTAAACCTTCCAAATTCGTATCTTTGTTAGTTGATATGGTTAACATAGGAATCTCCACAAAACCTACTAGAATGCAAATAGAAAAATGAAATTCCAGTCTTTAAAAGCCTTGCAACTAATTGCACTGTGTTTTTTGATGCCACAAGACCTCTGTTGGTTTATTCAAACATTGATTCACGTAGGAAGCAAACATGTTTTTATCTAACCAAAATGCAATCATAGTCCTTTCTTTTCAGATGACATCTGATTTTGGATAGATTACGAGGATAATATCTAAATACTAATCAACCTAAATTAACAAAGCTTGGGATTCTGGAATATGACCAACAGTCAGCCCACTGGCGTTAGTAATGAGAAAAATGTAGCACTAATTCTAAGGTTGTATTCTTTGATGTGAATATGAAATATATTCAGAAAAGCATTAAGGATTATAATTGCACAAAACTATAAACTTGTAAATACTGATTTTCCATGCTGTCCTTAAAATTAAAATCAGAAACCAGATATATTTAAAATAATATATTTTCTATATATGTTGAACCAAGCTAAAGACATTCTTCACTTTTTAAAAGACTTTATGTAAATGGAAGGACATTTGGTTCGTGATCAGAATTAATTTTGTTTGTAACAAATCGGTGCACTTCATATTTACAAATTTCCTGAGTCAAAACTTAGTGGCTTGATACTGTTCAAGATTTCATGAGAAGGGTAAACTTGTATATTGTTTTTCCTTTTAATGATGGATAGACAGGAATAACAGCTGAAGACAGTTGGACACGTGGCATGTTGTGCCGGTGATTACTATGATAACAGAAGAGGAGATTCTATTTTAGATTGTGTTCTCTACTGGCAACAATTAATAGCCTTACCACCTGGTCTAGCATCCTAATTTTTTGTGCTCACTTTGCCTCTGTCAAATAAGAAACTTTCTCGCAATTGTATGGATTATTTCTAGATAATTATGTTTCTGAAGCTTATACATGGATCAAACAAATAATTTTTGAAATACCATAGCCAGAGGATTTAACCTATATACCTTCTTTAAGCACTATTTCATTTTTATACTGCAAATATAAGTCTTCTCTTAAATATGAGCTGTAGTGCTATGGCATATCACACTGGCTCATTTGAAGTCAAAATGACAGGTAATGTTTGTAGAAAAGAAATATGGAGAAAAAATAACTATGTTAAATTTCAACATACAGCGTAGTACACAAAACCCCAATTTGACCTTTAATTGATTAAAAATTAATCTGGAGGAATAAAGTATAAAATCTGTTCTCATAGTAAGTGTATGCCATAAAAGTGATAATTATAAAGAAATAATGTAATAATGAATTGATATAGTTACATAGTTGAAGGTTATCCAACACAATTTTTGTTAAAAAATGAGAAAAAATCTAAATAAGTGATGGCAACATCTTAAATACTGGTATCTCATTTACTTAAAAAAATAACAAATTTGTTCTTATAAATTAACATTGCAATACAAAATCAAGTTGCTTAGTCCTCTGTGAGTGTATCAGTCAACATTCTCCAGTGAAAGAGAATGAATAGAATATCTAAATCTAGATTGATCTATCTATATGTATTTGTATCTAAGTGTCTATCTATCTATCTAAGAGATTTATTTATTTTGAGGAATTGACTCATGCGGTTGTGGGAGATGACAAGTCCAAAATACATAGGGAAAGTCAAAAGGCTGGAAATGCAGGCAGAGGTCAACTCTGCAGTTGTGAGGGAGAAGTTCTTTTTTTCCAAAACACTTATTTTTTGCTCAAAAGGTCTTCCTATTGACTAGATGAGGGCTACCCACATTATCAAGGATAACTTCTTTTAATTAACACCAACTGATTGTAGACATTAACCACATCTATAAAATACTTTCATATCAACACTAGTGTTTGATTAAATACCTGGGTACTATAGCCTAACCAAGTTTACACGTAAAACTAATCACCACAATGTGGTAAAATAGAATATGTAAAATCTGTGAAATAAATTTACCTATAGGAATAGAGCCTATACATTGTGAACCATTAAATTCAATTGCCATTAGGTCTCTTCCAAAACAAAACCAAGAAGATTAAGTCAGTGATTGAATGTAAGTAAGATCGAAACAGTGCAGAGAACAAGAAAAACAAATATAGGAGTGCCTTCAAATATTTAAGCAAAAAGTAAATTTTTTTTGTTTTTGTTTATTTTGTGGTAGGAAATAATCTGGAGAATTTTCAAATGTATGATGCATTACACAGTGTTATCCTTGTTTCTGGGGTTAGAGATGTAGAACAATATACTAACTGCAGTACTTATTTTCTGTCATCTCCAGTACAGAGGATTCTTTCTAGATTATCTGTTTACTGAAATAAAACCTCTACAGACATCCCCATATATTAAACAGCATTCAAATGGAGAGGTAATCCCCCAAAAGATTTTTTAAAAATATTGTATAACGATACCTACACTTTTGATTTGATGAGTTTTATAAAATTTAAGGACTCATTAAATTAAACTAGATTTTACTGAAGTGAGAAATCTAATAAAAATGCCACTTTGACTTTGGGGAGGTTAAAAAGGAAAGAGTTTAGAGTGATTTAAAGGGGAATAAAAGGACAATGAAATTTAGAAGACCTGAGGGACCACAGTAAAGATTAGTTTTTCTCAGAGGTGGGGTAGCACGATGATAAATTATTCAGCCTACAACCAACGAGCAGTGAGCAACTTGCCATCTGTTTCCCCTTTTTAAATTATCATTATGTAACAACACATCTTAAAATCTTTGAATGCCTAAACTCAGAGTGTTTGAGTGTGTCCTTTTTTTATTCCCTAGCTTATTATCTTTTATGTGATCTAACTTGAGACTTTATTGTTTTACTCTTTAGTGTATCATTGCTTCAATCAATACATTAATCTGAGAAAGTATATACAAAATGTATTGTCTTAAGAAGAGGGATTGTCAATCCTTATTTTCCTTAAGATAAAAAAACATATATTTTTGAGAAATTCGTAGATTGTTTTGCAAAGATTGGCATTAAATTGTGGCTTCATTTATTATTATTATTATTATTATTATTATTATTATTATTATTTTAGCTGAATGTGGAGGTCGTTTTAAAGGAGAATCTTCAGGAAGAATCTTATCTCCTGGTTATCCCTTTCCATATGACAATAATCTGCGTTGCATGTGGATGATTGAGGTAGATCCAGGAAACATTGTCAGGTAAATGGGTTTTATTTTCTCAGAATTACTGGGGAATCTGAAATTTCTGATCAGCCTCAATATACAATATCAAACAACAAGGTCTGTCAATATCTTTAGCCTTGGCCAAGAAGAACCTGGTTTTCATCTCTTTAAAGTATAACAAGTATTCACGGGTATGATTATTGTCACAGTGGTAGTTCATATAACCCCTAGATTCGTAGTTTTCATAGACCACAGAGATCGAGAAATGTTTTCTGCATCTTTAGGACTTTAATCTTTCAATTCTTGGTGATTCAAGATGCTAAGTCCACCATTTTGATAGGGATACAAAGTTGTGCTGTCATCGTTGTAAATTCAGCATCAAGAATATTTGGACGAAATAAGAACAAAAGGGGACTCAGTAACAATTCCCTGTCTTCCCTGGGTTTAGGCACATCTCTGGAGCATCAGCTCTCTGCCCTGTTGACTGTGTTTGATTTCCCTTTCCAGATGAATTTAGTTAGGTGGCTCACAATTCTTCACATTATTGACCCTTTGACGAGGGCAGAACTATCATCTCCTAAAACAGCACCAGCCAGCTTGCCAAAGTTATCACGTTCTCTAAACCCTACTTTAACTACTGTGATCATGACAAGGAATAGGTTAATAAATGAACAAAAATAAATCCTCCCTTCAGACCTAATTTGAGCTAGTTGGTGTGTTATCACTCTCAAAACAATGACTTTAAATTTAAGAATTGCTGTTTTATGTAAAGAAAATTTCAGACAGGCTTCTGGGTAGTGAAGGTGGTTATGGAAAACAAGTATTATTCTTCATCAACATGCCGAAAGGTGTACTCCATGCATTGTTTGATGTGAACAGATATATTACTACTGCAAGGGAATTTGCAGAACTCAAAGTAGACTGCACCAGATCAACCCTCAGCCTATTTTTCTTTAGTATAGATCACACGTTGTTTTATTTAAATATTAGAATTACTAAACTTAAAAATGTTAAATTCAACAGGATTCTGGAATGTTTTAAATTAAAGAACAATATTGGATATTAAATTGCAACACAAATTTAAAGCTGTGACATTTCACATCCCTAACACGGATGTGATATATGTAGAGAGAGAGTAGAGCATGTTGCTGTAACTGGATTTCTAATTTTTGGCCCTGGCCACGAAAAATATCAGACAATAATTATGTCTAGGCTAGATATAAAGCAGATTTAACATGAAAAAGTTTTTTTTTAATGCATTTTGGGGGGAGTAGGGTTGGGCAAACATTAATTTTCACATTAAGGAACTTCTTTATTCTTAGATTGCTGGGTATGATTATAATGTTGAATTTTTAAAAAATACTTTTTCTGTATATATTCAAATGTTTGTGTAATTTTTTCCTCATATCTATTATTGTGATGAAATGTATTGATTTTTTTAATATGAACTCATTCTTGCATTCCTTGAATAAACCTCATTTGATTCTGATAAAACAAACTTGAACCATCGGTAAAAATATATGCTACGGATTCAGAAAACTTGAGTTCATTTCATGACTCTGCCACCCTTTGGACAATTTTATTTAACCTGCCTCAAATCCATTTGCCACATTTATAGAATTGAGATCAAATACGTGCCTGCTTCATTAAGTCATTATAACCATTAAACAAAGGAAATCTACGTAATGCATTTTGCACAGTGCCTAGCATGTACTAGATGCTCCATAAGTGTCACCTACTGTGGCTACAGTTAAAATTCACAAACACGCGGCACCTGGGTGGCTCAGTCTGTTAAGCATCTGACTTCGGCTCAGTTCATGATCTCAAGGTTTGTGGGTTTGAGCCCCATGTAGGCTCTGTGCTGACACCTTAGAGCTTGGAGCCTGCTTTGAATTCTGTGTGTGTGTCTCTCTCTGACCCTCCCCCACTCGCGCTCTGTATCTCTCTCTCAAAAATAAATAAGAATGTTTTTAAAACATTCTGAACACAGAAAAGACTGTAAATCTGAAATTTCTATAATTTACAAAGGTGATATAATAGACTTTTAATCATATTCTAGAAAAATAAATTATTCTGTTTAAGTAACATGTATTGAGGATATATATGCTGTTTACCTAATTCATTTTTTATCTGATAGTATAAAAAATATCTAATAAAATTAAAGATGCATATCTGGTATATCTTTTTATTTAAAACTGAATCCATGTTTGAGATAATTAAATAGAGATATATGGTTCTCCCACAGCCTACAGTTTCTTGCTTTTGATACGGAAGCATCACATGATATCCTCCGAGTATGGGATGGTCCCCCAGAAAATGAGATGCTCTTAAAGGAAATCAGTGGATCTCTTATTCCTGAAGGAATCCATAGCACTCTCAACATAGTCACCATCCAGTTTGACACAGATTTTTATATCAGCAAATCTGGATTTGCAATTCAGTTTTCAAGTGAGTTATTATTTTATTTCTTAAATGAAAAGTAGGAATGCTATTCAAATAGTATTTTAACTTTCCTGGCCAAACCTTTTAAAATTTTAACGATCCTAAATATGCTTATTTCTGGTCTTCCTATTATTCATCTTCAGTGAAGGTAAAATATTCTTGGAAAAAAGGAATATAATTAACTTGGAATTAATCAATTACTTGTTGAGACCTTCTCTAATTGTCAAGCCATTTTTTTCAAGTAAAAGTGCTGCTAAAATAATTCAGCAAATGAAATAATTACATTACAAAAGCTTTACATTTCAATTTACCATAAAACTGATTATTTCAAAATGTGAAATTTTTTAGGTAAGGGAGGAAATGAATACTTGCCTTTACAAAAAAAGCAATCCTATATTATTACTAATTTTGTTTTTCTCTTTTAAAGATCTTAATTATATATTCCCAGATATCTTTGACAAAATATTTTAGATCTACTTCTAAGTTAAAGACTTCCTATAACAATATAATGTCATTCATTGTAAGTAATTACCAGTGTTCATGGCACTTTTTTTTTTTATGGGAGGGGCGGTGGAGGGGGAGCTGACTTTAGAGGTAGGGGTTGGGGGGATGGATATGGGGGATAGCGGTATATGTGTCAGTATTACTGATTAATTAGGGGCGGGGGGGGGGGGGGGGGGGGGGGGGGGGGGGGGCGATTAACAACCCGAGGAAACTATGCCTTCCCGTTGGGCTGGATTAAAACGTACACGGTTCATTGGGCTATTTTTGGCTGAACCTCCTCCCCTCATCACAACGCCCCCAACTACCACTTCTGATCCGCACTCCATAACAAAACAAACGACAAGGAAACGCCACTGACCAAAACAATTTTTCCCCGAGTCCCCTCTGTAGTTTACCTCGACACACATTACACCGCCCCCTCATACAATGATTGTCCCCCAACATCCCCCGTGTTCAAAATGCCACTACATCCCTTCAAAAAACTTTCGTCCATCAGACGGGACTCCCTTTTGTAACTCGACAACTCACACATAACCAGCTGATCTTCCCCGCTAACCGATTCCTGTATCCATACGAACAAACGACAAATACCCTCACACACAAGGTCCGCATGCCCTCAGACCCCCCAAGCCGATCCGCCGAAATATCAAACCCCAGCCACCGACACGTGGCTCAGAATCCACTGTATCAAAAGTCCCAGCACCAAAAGGTTAAGACCCGAGACGTGACGGATAAAGGCTCGCCATCGGTGACGGATTGCAGACCCGTTACAACGGGGGTAACTATTGTGCTCAAGTCCCCCCCACGCCCTAACTACATTCGTTTCTCAGCCGTCCTACCGCCCGATTTCAAGGTACGAAGCCCATCTACACATGAAATTACAGACGGCTTCTGCGTGGACGCGGAAATTGATCTTGCCGTCTCCCACCGACGCAAAATCCTTGAAACCAAGCCTTAACTCGGCAACACCACTCTTCTTCATCACGCCTCAGCACGAACCAGCGAAATCACCAACCACGTGACATAAAACACGCGACTCGGTCCACTGAGGGGGTACCTGCACGGGGGGGGACCTCCCTCGACCTACTCATCTCCCCACAACAACACGCTATAGAGACCCACACCCACTGCAGGTTATACCCCACAATGTCCCTGTCCTCATTTCCCCAAATCATGACTTATCAGCCGCTATACACACACGCTCAGGTTCCGTCCCTTGCGGATATGTTTAAGGCAATCAACCCCTCCTGCGCTGCTATGAAAATATTGCAGGTCCGCATCGTTACTCAGACTCACTCTGCGTATAGTCTATAACACAGACATAGGCTAACAAATCTTTTAGAACGTGTCCATACAGTTACAACTCTACTGAACCTGGACTTATGAAAATATCCCTTGGAATGATGTGTACCACCATTCCACAGTCACCACGAGACCATTCCACAACCACATTAATTCATCTTACCCAACCACAAAATAGTGCTGCCCTCACTCGTCCGCCTCAACTTACGGCGCAAACTCACTCGTCCATCAGCACGTCTGAGCTACTTATTGTTCATGTTCCAACACGACTACGAACTTACTGTCATCCACCCACGGGACCGTTTTCATCAACCGAGACTAAAAACACCTACCAGTGGGGAGGGGTGGGGGCGCACATACCTTCATTTTAACACACACCAGAACATAACACACTCATTCTACACAGTCCTGTAATACCTCCCCTAATAATGACTCATGTGTGTGTGACAACTTCATCTACGTACATCTGTAAGCAATGGATCAGCAATGCAGTCATTTAGTCCGCAGCAATTAGCAGGCATCAACTAAGTCATTTATATAGTCAACTCTTATTTATAAGGATTCTTTGATTCTGAGGTAGACAATTTAGCTTACGTAAGCAGGATATGTCTGCTTTATATGTTTGTTGATAAATCACACTCCTTATAACTTTAGATCTCTAACTTTGGGTTATTTAGACGTTTTAATACTCATTAGTGAATATCAAATTAGTAGACCTATTCTGGCCCTGATGTCTTAACCAGTGTTATGGCTACTTGACTTGAACGTCAAAAAGCAAAACTTCCTCCCAAATCATAAGTTGTGATGTTCTACATGATCAATTCCTATATACGTCCGGAATGCTTGCTAGCGGACTAAGATACAGCCTCTGGCAGCTCATCTTTATACTCGCTCGCCCGTAATCTAGTGATTACGAAAGCAACATTCAGTCCGCCTCGGCCCGCGCGTGCTTTACTCGAATCGCCAAGGATATCCATTGCCGCAGTCATACACCTGCCATCAATGAGTCAATGATAATTTTAGGCGACGAGAGGCGAGCGCATGATATACTGTATTGGTAACCAGTCAAGGTCAATGACTGGATCATGTGTATGTGGAGTGTCAAATCGAAAAACTTAACCATCGAACCACTCCAAACATATAACCCCTAAATTGTGTCCCCTCACCCATACACACCCCCGGGAACCCATTCTACCATACTAAGAGATATCGGAAGTTTCACAAAGACTAACGTCCAATATCTCTAAGGTGAGACCAATACCAACACACACGTTTCTTTTCCAAACGTGATCGTGTTCCAACCGCTACTATACAAGTACCACTCCCAATGACCACCGCACGGGATTGAGGGATTGTTGGGTTGTTGTTTGGACTACACTCACTACAAATAACCTGCATCCATACCTGTGGTTTTACTCAATAGACAGAGCCGAGACGTTATGCACTATCCTGTGCGCCAGCCCACCCCGGACCCATTCTCCAGCACCATCATCCCCTCACACCCAAGCTATGCCGAACCCACCACCAAATGAAGAAAAACGTCGAACGTCTAACTACAAACGACTACCCAGGCTAGTCTCATCCACGAAGTTTGTAGCCGTACGAGCAATAAACAATCTCAGAACCACAGTGATAAATACTTTATCCAATCCATGTCGTCATGGCCCTCATTATATCATGGTTTCGCACAGGAAAAACATTGAACAGAAGTGCGCAGACTCTATGTGTTAGTCGCAGCCCAGTCTTTATTAAAGTAAAAGCAAAAAATTCTGAAACTTCTCGGTATAATCAATCGAATAAACAGGGGGGGGGGGGGGGGGGGGGGGGCGGTGGGCAATCAGCTCCCGTTGCCGCGCGCGGGTACGACGTTACTCGAAATAGTTTGGTCACCACCACAGCTGCCGATCCGTACTAAAACGCCCAGACTACTCTCTCTGTCAGTTCGCTTTAAAGTGTGAAACAGCGCCGCTGTCCTGGGGGTGATGTCTACACTCGTCTACTGTCACAACTTATGATGAGTGTTGATAACGGCTATTGCAAGTCTATGTTTCAGATCGGACGTGCATCGTCCTTCCTAGCGAGCCCTAATTCGAGTGTGCCTTACATGACGTTCAGCATGTGTCCCATAACACAGGCACTCCCTCAACAAACGACATGTCCTATACCATAACGTCGCGCATCCGTGTCCCCGAACGTTCACCCCGGATCAGGCTCTCTGCTCTCAATTATAGCACAAGCTTAGTACTACCCATGAGTGTCTAGTCCGAACTAATCATTCAACAGCCCGAAAAATACCCAAAAACACGCACTCAGAGTTCAAGCATGTACATCCAGTGCCCCTACGCGTTACCTAGTCCTCGCCGATTTTTCATCCCCGGATGCAACCTAATCCGAAGATTACATTCTGACTGACCAGACGAGCTACCGTGTCAATGCGGGTGCTCCGATACCGGGGTCGCTACCAGACTTCCTTTGCCTGCCCCATCAGTTTCTCCACCTTGCCGAACTCCTATCTTGTCCCATGCCCGCAGAGATCCGCTCCGCTAACGGCGTCAACCAGGAAACTACCTGTTTGTCACCGCGTGAGAACCGGTATGCAACTTTAAGCAGCCCCGATTCTCTAACACAAATCCATACTGGTTAGAGAAAGAACACTACCCAGCGTGTTGCCAGAAAACCAGCGCAGTGATTGGGCACTTCGAACCACGTCCGTCACGTCGTCCAGTTGGACACGCCGCCCGTGACACCTCAGGAACATCCCAATTAACAAGTCGCCAAACAGCTCCCCAGGTCTCAAACCCCTTAGCATCGCGACCCCCACACTTTCCCCACCAGCCCCATGTACACAAGGGCCGTGAGTAAACGCTGTCGTGGCCGAAACCTTCTCTGGGGCAGGGTGGGTGTCTCCCGTCCGGCCGTCTACAACGCCAATGGCCTTACCCAATAGTGCGTTGACCTCTGAACCCTGTCCAGGACCAGGGGGTGCCGTCGAGGACAACACGAGCACAACCAGTAGCATTTACATTGTCCAGAGGGTGCTACACCGTAACTGGATACTACGAGCCCCTATTACTGCTTGTGCCCTTGGCTCGTTGCCCCACACACAGTTCATTAGGCTTCTACGTCCGCGCGGCGAGGGTCACAAACGGATCCCCCACGAAACAGTTATTCTCTCGTGCACTTGGTTCTTACACGCAATTTTACCCAGACGACGATCACATCGCATATCGCATACGAAGTAGATCAAACGGCAGCTACTTTCTTATATTACGTGGAAACATAGTCACTGGGGGGAATTATAGACCCAGAAGATGGCGGTAGTGCACAGCCGCTAACTAACTATCTATAATCAGAATCGACCACCTAACGCACGAAACACATGTTTGACGAACTGTACATCTCCACAAAAAGGCCGCACGCCGGTGGCGGCGGCCCCGATACCCCGTACGTCCGAGTAACAGTGCCAGCTTGAGTGGCAAACATGGCGGACCCCCAACAATACACCGCGGATGACCCCTGGGCCGACGCTCTAAAAGAGAACATCAGTGAGTTGTGTACCAAAAGGAAACCAACCAATATAAATTCAATCTATAACCATAAAACGATAACTTAAGAACGACAGCCTTGACGTGCTCCACGCACTCTTTGCTGCCCTTTTCGTATGCGTCCAGGTTTCCTTTTCTTGCCTCTACGTTTCTCTCTCTTTCTCCCCCAATCCGACCACATATTACCTATAAGCGGCCCTTCTCCTTTTGGGTGACACAGTTGTATCCGCCTTTTTTCGTCTCAAGCTTTTACTGGATTACTTGTAATCGACGCTGTAAAGATCCTACAGCGGACGAGCTAACAACTACACTGCCTGCGAAACCACAATCGACCAGTGGACACTTTCAGCTCTCCTCTATTGTATAAGTACAATCATATAAAACAGGTACAGAGCTCTCGCCTTGCATCTTGCTAGCACGTGCATCTGTAATACTGGTTCACGGTGATACCTACCCGGACACCCTAGCTGCCAACACTGTCCTTTGTTCTATACAAAAACAACAAGTTATCCCCCCATTTACACCCGCCCCGCCACGCCCCCTCCCATCATTTGTACCAAATGAAGACTATACGACTCCCAACAGACTCTGCATCCTCCCAAGCCTAAACAGCCCCCTTAACGCCGTCATCGCAAACCATTGGATCCTGCCATGTGTAAGTTAGGATGCATACTCTTGTGCTAGACTCTTTGAGGGTCAGACTCCACGCAGTCACCAGATTAGGATAGCCTGCGTCACTGCTGTTGCCTATCTGTTGTTTCCCAGGACTCGTTCCGTTGTGGACCGGCACATATGCTGTCACATTGAACTAACGCCAGAACCCGCTTAACGTAGATACAACTAGAGATTCCCAAAACAAACCTCCACGCTATCGCCCTGTCCTTCGTGCAACAACACTCCCCCCTATTAACTGACACTCGCGAGGGAGGGGCGGGCGCTGCCACGTCTTGCCGCACCACAAAACGAAGTCGCTTTTCTATTTCCCTGTGCCCTTCTCCCCATTTCACAATACCCCGAGCCCACACGACCCAGCCTCCGGTTAGTATCCTAAGACTGAATTCAACATCCCCTCACCGCGAAACGCGGCTCTCAGCAATAACAAACCAAAACTTTCTTCCAGTAACCGAGATGGCCTGATCCTCCCAACCGCCGCTGTCTCGATGTGTACGCCAATATTCTGTTATGCAACGTCTCCCTAACACCTACTACTAGTATCGACAAATCTCGCCCGTGGCCCTCTTATCGTCCTGAATTGACTTAAGAAAATTTCGGAGCAGTCCTTCTGCGAGAAGGCCCCAAAATGCCATTGTGGACTTAAGAATTGTAATTGCACCATGAAGTGTCCAAATCTCCACGCACATCACTAGTTACAGAAGGGCTTTGTCATTAGCCACTGGTAACAATTAGTCTCCAGTCCCTGTGCGATACGCGACATCTCATAGCTTACTCCCCCCGCGCACCACCAGGACTGCGAGCACACGTCAATTCATCCCCCACTTACATCAATTTACCGCCCCACGGACGCGATGACCCCATTTATCATACTGAGCACCTTTCTCACGGATCAGAGCGGGCAATAACCCCCCCCCGATCCCACCAACTACCAAATATACAATTGCAGCGAGACCACTGGCAATCATATGAGGGGCCGGACCTCCGTCGCCATAAACCAGAACCTACCAGCAGCCAGATTTTGCATCTAATGAATCGTCTTGACATACCGAAAAGACTTTTTGGTTCAATTGCATGTCCAAACGCATAATAAGGCGATCCAGTCTTCTGAGGTGTGTACAAGCACCGGTCAAAACGGGTGTCTGCCATCAAGTGCGACGGCAAAGTCTACGAGTATTGCTATATCCGGACCTACCTCCCTTTACAACTCGACGACAACACAACTCTTGACACGCACACTATGTGCCATGGAGGGCCCTCCTGTGAAGGATCTAATAGTTTGGGGGGGGGGGGTTCTGATGCGACCGACTTATCTTGTCCGCTAAACTCGACCCAATGATCAGTCCGTTGGGGGTCTGCAGCAGTCAGCTTCTATATCTCCTGCTTAAATGTATAATCTGCCTCTCCTGTCCTACTTTAGTTCCATGGGGAAGGCATCTTTGGGGTATCATAGTGTCATTTGCCCACAGAATAGTTAATTTTGACAGAGCATTTTCTGTGTTCTTCATTCTTTGACCTGTCTGTTAAGAATCTACCTCTGCTGGGTAATACAAAATATGAAGGCCCATGCTTATACTGTTGACTCTCAAGGAAATGGATCCCTTAGCCAGAGGAAGGTGAGGTCGCCCAGCCTCAAAAGACTGCATGGTGTCCCTGCCTTTTTCCCCATCTTCATTATCACTGCCTGCATTGCTGTGACAGTCAACTAGCCACTCACTTCATTGTCCCTCCAGCCAGACTTTTCTACACATTTCTACCTGACTGATGTTTTTAAAATACAAATCAGAAATCACCCCTCTGTTTCATTATTTTTTGTCTACTGGTCGCTCAGCCATAAGTTCAAAACTTTGGAGTTACTTTTAAAGCCTCCACAATTTGCCCCCAAACTACCTGCCAGCATAATCATTCACTACTCATTTATACACATCCACTTGTCTAACTACACTGTCCTGAGAGGACAACGTCCTTTCACATTTCTGCTTCTCTTCCATATTCTTAAAACACTTCGGTCCCCATACAAAATCTATAAATTCTTAGGTATTTTCCAAGATCCAGGACAAATGATACTTCTGACACTGATGAACTGCCAGGCAGAAGTAGTCACTTCCACATTTGTACTGCTCTGGCATTATGTGCTATTTTTATTAGATTCACCAAATGGCCCAGGTGCCCAGGACAGTCCTGGTTTACGCATGTCGTCCTAGCATCCTGACTGGTTTCGAATTTGGATCTGTATTTTTTTAATAGAGTATCATTATTTTGGCCAATATTAAGCCAGTATTCTGTTAAAATACCCAAGGTGTATTTCTTAGACCTATGTTTTGTATTTGATGTCATCTAGTAGTGTGTGAGATATGTTTACAGTGCTCAGAGTAATTATAATACATGATTAAATTTGAAAAACAAATATCGATAAGCAATCTACATTTTTCAATCTTTTCCATGTGCCAGGTAATTCACACTTCCCTTTCAAAGAGAATGTATAGGGCACTTGTAGATAAATAAATTATTCTCGGATATGAACACCTAACTCATTCTGATCTTGGAAGGTAGTAGGAGAAGCATTTAATGCTATTGCCCTGCAAGCTATTTTGTATAACAGCAAGTTATATCATAGTCTTGCTGTGGTTTGAAAGATACATAAAGCTGTCAGGACATGAATTGGCAGGATTAACAGGAAAAATGTGTTCTTGAAATACGCACAGAAATAGATGTTCGGGAGATATGCTGGAAAGCTATAGTATATAGTCTGCATGTTCTTGCCATGAGTGTTTTTGTTATTTATTTTATGATAGAAATAATTTTTAAAATTATATGGCAGTAGACATTTGTGGCAGCAGTGGGATTTTAAAATGTACATGTATAAGGGTGCCTGGCTGTCTCAGTCAGTTATGCATCTGACTTTGGCTCAGGTCAGGATCTTGCAGTTCATAGGTTCAAGCCCTGAATCGGGCTCTGTGCCAACAGCTCAGAGCCTGGAGCCCTCTTGGATTCTATGTCTTCCTCTCTCCTGCTCCACCTGCTTGTGCTCTCTCTCTCTCTCAAAAATAAATAATAAAAACATTAAAAATTTTAAATGACATGTTTAGTGAAAATGTGTGTATTGAATATTTACTTTTTAAGAAAGCTGATTTCACCATCCAAAAAGCAAGTCAGTTCAGCCAAAGGATGCTGTCAAGAAGGGACTAAGCACAAAGTCATAAAGATGTAACACAAACTTATCTTTGGAAAAGTTGAAACTGAGCCCAAAAATATAGCAGGAAAGAATTTAGACTATTTTTATTAGTATTCATAAATCAAAGAATTTTAGTACATCCAGAAACACACTTTTAAAAGAAGCAGCGTCCCACATAATCTAATTTCAATAAAACATATTTAGGTAAAAATGTGTTACAGGGGAAATCATATGCTGATTATTTTCCTATACAGCCAAAAAAAAGTTTAATACTGAATTACATGCGACTTTATTGCCTTGTGTTTCATGTTAACAGTATGCAGGGCAATATTATATTCTAAAATATAAAATTAAATTAAATGCTGATTTGAAGCCATGATGATGTATTAGCTCCAGCCAGCTTCATCATTTTAAAATAGCTAAGGTATTAAATAAGTATTGGTTATTTTAAAATACCTATCTTCTATAGCCATATCTTTTTAGTGCAATTATTTTCTAAATGAAAGTGCTCTCTGGCACCATCATATCATTGGTAGTAATGTGACAATTTTTTCTACTAATTTATTGACCTTATATGAAAGATGGGATATTTTGGCTGAGAATGTAGTGTGTATGGTAATAAAGGTGAGATATTGGAAATTTTAGACCTAAGAGTGTACTATTTTAAGATATTGATATGGAGTATTGTTTTATGAACAAATTCCCCACACATTTTCAAACAATAAATCATCAGAATAGCTATTTAGATTAACTATATAGTTTGAAGATTTTTAGTGCTTCTATGTTAAGGATTATGCACAAGTTGCTCATAATATCTGTATGTTAATAATCAAAAAGCCCAATAATATCTCAATTAAAATTAGAATTGATTATGTGGGGCACCTGGGTGGTTCAGTCAGCTAAGCATCTGACTCCGGATTTCAGCTCAGGTTGTGATCTCATGGTTCATGAGACTGAGCCCCATGTCTGTGCTGTCAGCACAGAGCCTGCTTGGGTTTCTCTCTCTCCCTCTCTCTCTGCTCCTCCCCTGCTCCTGCTCTCTCTCTCTCTCTCAAAATAAATAAATAGACATTTAAAAAGAAAAGAAAAGAGGAAAAGAAAAGAAAAAAGAAAAGATTATGAAAGTGCAGCTGGCACATAGTGTATATTAACATACATGGGACCTCAGTGGTGTCAATGACCATGTAAAAACCAGTGACATTAATGTGCTTAAAAAGCATGAAGTTTCATTTAGAGCAAATGAAAACTATTAAACTAATTTTATCACTTTGTATTCTAAATTTTCTTCCTCATGCATATTAAAATTGTTAATATGCCAGTTCCCATAGAAGAACTTCACAAATAGTTCAGTAAGTTCAATTTTATATTAGTCACATCATTGCTTTAAATAGAGAATCAGTAACATCAATTGCCTCAAGTATTTTAATTCCAATAAAAGTTTTATTTATATCCACTTCATGAAATCAAAGCATGGTCTTTAAAAAGTTCCTTGAATCAAAGAAAAAAACATCTAATATTATAAATCAGTAAAAATATTAACATTTTAATAATTTTAAATTTTCTTAGTCTTGTTTTATGATCAACCATATGGTTTTCTAAAAGTACCATATGCATTGAAAAGAATGTGCACTTGGTATTATTGGGCAGAGTGTTTTGTAAATACCAGTTACATATAGTTGGTTGATAATGTTGTGTTTGAAGTATTCTATATCATTACTGGTTCTCTGTCTACATTTTTTTAATCAACTGATGAAAGAGAAGTATTGAAATGCTCAGTTGGACTCTACTTATTCTTTCTGTCTTGCCATGTTTTTTTTTTTGTGTGTGTGTGTGTGTGTGTGTGTGTGTGTGTGTGTGTATTATGAAGACCTGTTATTAGGTGCATAACATTGTAGGTTTTATGTCTTCTTAATGACTTAATTTTTTCATTACTAAGAACTATCTTTCTTTTTCATTAGTAATTTACCATTTCTTGAAATTTACCTTGTCTCACATAAATATCTTACAATTAGTATGGCATTGGTGTACTATTTATCATCTTTTTAATTTGGTAGTGTGTTTATAATTAAGTTAGGTATCTAGTAGATAGCACTTGATTGAGTCATGGTTTTTTATACAGTCTAAAAATGTATACTTTTTGATTGTTGTCTTTTAAATTATTAGACCATTTACATTTCATGTAAATTTTTCCTATAGTTAACTTTGTCTACCATATTACTATTATTTTTATTGGATCTACTTGTTCCTTTTTTCCATGATATTTTTTCCTCTATTAACTTTTTTATTTAACCTTTTGAACCCCTTCACCCATTTCTCCACCTCCCTCATTCCCTGCCTCTGGCAACCACCTATTGGTTCTCTGTATCTATGAGTTTTTTGTTTGTTTGTTTCTTTTAATTTTCTTTACATTTCAAAGTAAGAAAAGGCATATGTTATCTGTCTTTCTCTATTTCACTTAGCATATTGCCCTAAAGGTCCATCCATGTTGGACCAAATGGCAAAGTTTCATTCTTTTTTATAGCTGAATAAAATTCCAGTGTGTGTACACACACACACACACACACACACACACACACACACAGTTTCTTCATGTATTTATTTAATAATAGACACTTAGGTTGTTTCTATATCTTGACTATGGTAAATAGTGCTGCAGTGAACATGGGGTACATATATATTTTTGAGTTAGAGTTTTCATTTTCTTCAGGTAAATACTCAGAAGTGGAAATGCTGGAACATATAATAATTCTATTTTTAATTTTTTGAGGAATCTCCATACTGGTTTTCATAGTGGCTACACCAATTTATGTTCCCACCAACAGTGCACAAAGGTTACCTTTTTTTCTACATCATTTTGTACACTTGTAATTTCTTATCTTTTTGATAATAACCATTCTAACAAATGTGAAGTGATAGCTCATTGTGATTACAATTTGCATTTCCCCAATGATTAATGATGTTGAGCATCTTTTCTGTACCTTAGCCATCTGTATGTCTTCTTTGGAAAAATGTCTGGTCAGATCTTCTGCCCATTTTTTAATTGGATTGTTTTCTGTTTGTTTTTGTTTCTGAGTTGTTTTTTGCTACTGAGTTTTACAAGTTTCTTATATATTTTGGATATTAGCGCTTTATCAGATACATGATTTGCAAATATTTTCTCCTATTTAGTATGTTGCCTTTTCATTTTTTTGATGGTTTCCTTGTTGTGCAAAGGCTCTTTAGTTTGATATAGTCCCACTTGTTTATTTTTGCTTTTGTTGCTTTTAGTTTTGGTGTCGGATTTTTAAAAATGTCACTATGTCTATGCAGGGCCTTTTGTGGTACCATACAAATTTTAGGATTATCTGTTCTATTTTTGTGAAAAATGCAATTTGAATTTCGAGAGAGGTTGAACTGAATCTATAGATTACTTTGGGTAGTATGGACATTACAACAATTAATTCAAGTCCATGGACACATAATATCTCTTCATTTATTTGTGTCTTTTTCAATCTCTTTCCCTAAAGTCTTGTAGTTTTCAAATTGCATATAGGTCTTTCACCTCGTTTGTTAAATTTATTCCTATTTTACTCTTTGTGATGCATTTGTAAGTGGGATTTTTTTTTCTTAATTTCACTTTCTAAATGTATTAGCTATGTATTTTTTTGGTACCTGCTCTAATATTTATAGCATGCATTTTTAACTTAGTAAAACCCAGCATCAAATTTCATTATTCCACTTCTCATAGAAGAACCCCACAATAGTGTATTCCCATTTCCCCCTCAGTCCTTTGGACTATTGTTTTCATTTATCTCATTTCTATGGTGTTAACATACATTTTTTAAGCTTTAAGCAGAGAATTATCTTTTTTTATTTAAAAAAATTATTTTTTACGTTTATTCATTTTTGAGAGACAGAGCACAAGTGGGGGAGGGGCAGAGAGAGAGGGAGACACAGAATGAGAAGCAGACTCCAGGCTCTGAGCTGTCAGCACAGAGCCCGACGAGGGGCTCGAACTCAGGAGCTGTGAGATCACGACCTAAGCCGAAGTCCGATGCCCAACTGCAGAGCCACCCAGGCGCCCCAAGCAGACGATTATCTTTAACTATTTTTTAAGTAAGACAAAGTTCACATTTAAAAATTTTAATATTAAATATAGTTGTTTGTTTTGTGATAATAATACAAATATAAGTTTTGATGATACATAGCCTTGTAATAAAAACGAAGCTCTCATAAAATTAAGAAACAGAAAGGGGCACCTGGGTGGCTCAGCTGGTTAAGCATCTGACTCTTGATTTTGGCTCAGGTCATGATCTCACACTTTGTGATTTCAACTCCTATGTAGGACTGTGCTGACAGTGTAAAGCCTGCTTGGGATTCTCTCTCTCCCTCTCTCTCTGACCCTCCCCTGCTCATGCTCTCTCTGTCTCTATCTCAAAATAAATAAACTTAAAAAATTTTAAGAAATAGAAATATACTTAGAATTGCTGGCAGTGTACGTGTAATTCGTAACTCTGACCAAGCAAATGCTGCTCATGGCAATAAAATTGTTAAAATTTACAAATACTTTTATATACAGTGAAATAACAGAATTATATATGTGTGTGTGTATGTGTGTGTGTGTATGACAGAGTAATGCTGATTCAAAAAATAAGTAAATGAGTGTGTCAGTACTCTTTTCTCTTTTTTGCTGTTCATTGTCATTCAGACCTAGAAAGATTTGCATCTCTGAAGTACTCTTGTAAAATCAACCAAAAACCCTACTAAGGTGTTGAAATTTTCTGCAAATAAAACTTTTAAATGTGGTTGTTTTTCATTAAATCAGTTGTAAATCTTTAATCAAAATATTCAGTTATTGGAGTGCTAAAGATCATCAGCTTTGAAGTTTTTGGTGAGTTGCAATTATCAAAAACAAAGTTTAGCATCAAGAAGACATTTAAATGTTATTTCTATGAAAGTGTGAATGCTCAAACACTGTACAAAATTAAAATTGGAAATGATCTTATTTTTAATTGTATTAAATTTATATTTTATACTAGAATGGAATAAAGTTGAGAAAATAGACAATTATATAGCTTGTAAGTGAATATTTTTAAAAATCATAATTTAAGACGGGCGCCTGGGTGGCTCAGTCGGTTAAGCGCCCGACTTCAGCTCAGGTCGTGATCTTACGGTCTGTGAGTTCAAGCCCCGCGTCGGGCTCTGTGCTGACAGCTCAGAGCCTGGAGCCTGTTTCAGATTCTCTGTCTCCCTCTCTCTCTGACCCTCCCCTGTTCATGCTCTCTCTCTCTCTCTCTGTCTCAAAAATAAATAAACGTTTAAAAAAAATCATAATTTAAGAAAAATTGTTTGACAAGTTTTATGTTATAATAATCTTTGTCAAAGAAAGGTATCTGAAAAGAAATAAGCATTCAGTGTCTTTGAAAATATTTGAGCTGAAATATATACACATCACTGAATGACAAAAATAAAATTGAGACTTTCTTCCATTTTAAAAATTAGCTCTAAGTTTACCAGATATCTCAGCCCATATAAAGAGGAAACTTTATTGATTAAAAATAGTATGGCCTATGGAGATATCAGTTTAACATGCCAGTATTTTAAATGTATTAAAAATATCTTTAACAATGTTAATAATAATATATTAATTCTTTAGAAAAATAGTAAAAGGCACTAAATAATGGCTAAGAAACCAATTAAAAATGTACATGTGCATTGTAAATTAGTATTTTGCTAACATTATTTTTAATGTTTAGGTAATTCATATAAAGAATGTATTTTTGTGCACAGATATTTGGCATTTTTAGGAAATTATTTCATTTTAAAAACTGTTTTTGTATAGATAACTATTTTGAAATGTTCATCAGTGTAATTCCAATTTTGTTAGAACATATTTTTAATTATACAAGTTATTTTTAACTTCTTCTTTCATTCCCAGAATTTTGCAGTTTGAATGGTAAAACATCATTTTAGTATAGTAAAGCTATGTACACATCTGCTGTCCCTCTTAGATTATTTTCCTTTGAAGAACGAGGATATTATCGTATTAATATTTGTATCCCTAGAAATTGGCACTGCACCTGGTATTAAGTACTTAGCAATGTTAAATGAATCTGATTGAATAGGAAGTCTCTTTAATAATGTAAAACTAAATGTGCACTGGCAGTTAAAAATAATGTAAAATCATTTTTATGTGATTTTTCCCTTTTTTTGTTTATTAATTTTAGTGATCCCTTAATATTAGTGTTCAACTGCAAATTAGACTTTTATATAAACTTATATAATTTTTAGATATAAAATCAGTTTCCTCTGTAGGTAACATTGGGTCCTCAACCTAACATGCCTTTGATTTCACAAAAACTGCATCAGCAATTTTATTCCCACTTTTGTCTGTGTACTGGAGCATAAGCATCAGTGAAGGTAGGGAGGTGTCGTCTCATTAAAATCTATCTCCAATATGAAGCATAATACCTATCTCGTTGTGGTTGCATAACAATTATCTGGTGAAATAATTGAATAAATATGTCTTTTTAAAAAATAAATTTCTAGAGGTGCCTGGGTGGCTCAGTCGGTTAAGTGCCAGCTCAGGTCATGATCTCACAGTTCTTAAGTTCGAACCCCACACGGGCTCTCTTTTTTCAGAGCTGGCTTCAGATCCTCTGACTCCCTCTCTCTCTGCCCCTCCCCGGTATGCGCGCAGGTGCTACATTCTCTCTCTCTCTCAAAAATAACTAATCATTAACAAAAATTTAAAAAATAAAAATAAATGTCTATGTTCTTGGAAGTGTACTACAACACGGGCTTTGAGATTCCTTTTGCATCTGGCGCATTAGCAGCTTCATTTCCTTCCTGAGTTGATGGGAATGTTTCTGTCATGCTGCCATCTACTTTAACCTAACTTGCCATATCATTAGGTGTATCCTTAGAAACATAATGAAATTCTAAAGATAGCCACATTACTGAGGAGCTGGCAAAGTGTAAGCCTAATAATGATGTTGAACATTCTTTATAAAATTGATGGATCTTGTACTAAGCAAGAGCTCAATCAAGGGCAAAATACTCCAGGGTGAAATCCACCTCTAGGTTACCAACTGCATTTCAAATATTTTCTGATTGATTTGACACTGGATGGGATTTCCTTCCAGGTTAAATATTCCCATTACCTGACTTGAATTCCTTACAGATAGTGAAATGGAGAATATAGGGCCATTTCTCAGTCCATACAAAAGTATAAGGCAATAAAACTGGAAGAGAGGGACTTAGGGCTTAAACTTAAATGAAATTTGGACTGTGACCTTGCTGAAGTCTCCTGATGTTACAAAAACATACAAAACCACTGGTCTTTAGTGATTCAGAATTGATATTTTCATAGGATTATATAATTGTTAGAAAAGAGTGTTAAGATTGTTCTGATACTAAAGCGGGCAGGTAAAATATTACTATGCCAGTTTTACAGATGAGGCAGCTAAATTTCAGGGAACAAGTGCAAATATGACCAGTGTCCTTTCTTAACGTAGTAGAGACTAGACTCTAAGTTTCTCTTACTTCTGATAACTATGTATTCAACTGTATGAAATCCTAGGTTTTTCTTTTTTGAAAGGTCTTCTGATAAAGAAGTTTACATCAAAGAGTCAACTTTCTGAATAGAAAGCATACACTGGGACTTACGAGTGATTTTAGGGTATTTATTCCCTACTATAGAAAACAATGGAATAAGAAAACCAGAACATTAATTTGCCCAAGGTCACTAACATAATAATTCAGACGTTGCCTCTGAATAATAGTTCAAGCTGCTATCCATGTCATGCTTGAAATCTACACATGCACTAGTTAGGATTGTAAAATATGTATCAGGTGAGGTACATATTTTCAATTGAATTACACTCTCAATTATTTTAAAACAAATATAAAATGAGAAGTCAGAAGTGTATTTATAGCAACGATGAGTTGCTGAGAACTCAGTCATGGGCTGTACTACCTAGTGGTATAAAATTCTCCATACAAGGCAAAACCACTGACATAAAAAATAGAGTAAAAATTATAAGACTTTATATTTTTGCTGATATTCAATTTATTTCTTATGTCAGTGATTTTTTACCTTTTATGGAGAATTTATTTATACCAAAGTATTTTTATCTGCATGCCATAATAAATTAGAATTTTGCAATGAGAAATTTTTACTTTCAAAATGGAAGTGTTATGTGTTTTATTGACATTAATAGCATAGGAAAATTATATATGCAGGTGAAATTTTAAGTTTTTTACATTTTTCTTTCCAAAAATCTGATAATTAAAATATTTTACAATTTCATGAATCTTTTGGACGTGGTAAATTAAAGGGCCTGTTAGATCTCTAACTAAAGGAGTTAAATAGGCAGTTGAATTGCCTGATCTCAAGCTCAGGAGAGACATCAATGCTCAATGTATACATTTGAGAGGCATTAAGCTAAAAAGAGTTTTTGAAACGATGGGGTCAGATGAAGTTATCCTAGAAGAAACTATACAAAGAAGGGAACAAAACATTAAATACTAATCCCTGAAGTATTCTAGCCCTCAGTCATCAGGTTAAAAAAAAAAATAGAGACAGCAGAAGATACCAAAAGGAAAGCAACTAAGCCCAAAAGAAAACTAGTAGAGTCTAATGACGGGAGGCCGAGGAAACAAGTGCTTGTAGAAGGAAGGAACGATGTACTGTGGCACATTTTGCTGAGAAGTCTCTGAAAAAAGAAGGTACAGAAGTTACCGCTGGATCCGGCAGCTAGATTTAACAAGAGCAGTTTAGTAAGGATATGAGATGCAAGGCTGATGATGAAACTGGAAATAGCTATACAGATAACTCCCTCAGGATAGATGCTTAATAAGTTTCCTATTAAAAGAGAGAAATGGGAAAAATAATTGAAAGAGGATGGAGAGGTAATAAGAGTTTTGCTGGTTTATTTAAGATGGAGTATATAAGTTATGTCTGTATGCTATTGGGAATGGACCACGGAGGAAGGAGGAACTGGTAATTCAGAAGGGATAAGAAATATTTAGGAACAGAGTCCTTGAGAAATAAAAAGGGCTTAATACCAGCAGCACAAGAACGGGGGTTGGCCTCATAGAATAAAAACACCTTCTCCATTCCAACCGGAGAGGAAGCAGGGAATATGGATATGACACCACTGGGCCAATAGATTTGGTGCTGGTAAAATGAAGTCATGCCTATCTTATTTCTTCTACTCTCTCAGTAAACTATAAGGGGAGAAATCAGACAAAAAAAAAAAAAGGGAAGAAGAGAATGAAAAGGGGCGCCTGGGTGGTTCAGCCAGTTGAGTGTCTGACTTCGGCTCAGGTCATGATCTCACGGTTCATGAGTTTGAGCCCTGCATCAGGCTTTGTGCTGACAGCTCAGATCCTGGAGCCTGCTTCAGATTCTGTGTCTCCCCCTTTCTCTGTCCCTTCCCTGCTCATGCTCAGTGTCTCTCTGTCTCTCAATAAATAAATGTTTAAAAAAGTTAAAAAATAAAAAGAAGAGAATGAAAAAACAATTAGAGTGGAACGTCCTTAGTTTTATAATTAAAGAATACCATCTGGCACATATGTGGCTAAATTTAGGATATATATGGCTAAATTTATTTACATTGTTCTTAAGAATACCTATGAAAAGAACCTAGGGTCTGTCTCATTTGCTTCCCTTTATGGTGAGATATTAGCAGCAAGTAATTTTGTTGTGTAGTAATGAAGAATTATAAACTGCTCAGTATTTCTGCCTTTCCATCTAAAACTAGATCTAATTCTTTCATCAATCAACAACGTAAAATCTCATTAGTATGACATGACTGTGTTGTTTTATCTGGTAATGGCATAGGTTTGTACCGAGATAATACCCTACAGTCGTGGAAACCCTGCTGTTTCTTGAGTTCAAATCCTCACTGTGCTTCCAGCAAGCACTTAACATCACGGAGGCTCATTTTACCCATTTAAAAGTAGAGATGATAATAATACTTCATAAGAATTTTATGTTCTGGTTTAAGCGTATAAACTTAATCTTTAGCCAAATGCTTTGGACAACATATGCTCTCAACAGAGGCAGCAATCATCATTATCATTATTTTGTTGGAATCTATTCTAAATCAATTATCATTCATATTTAACTGTATCTCTCTTAGATACACAGACTTTATTTAGTTTTACACAATACATACCAATGGAATCCTATGAATAAGACTGTAATGTTGATAGCTGTGCAATTGTTTTTAGTAAAAATTAATTAATTACTTAAAGTCAAATGTTGTAAATGTATAGGCTTTTGGACTACTCCACCAGAATGATTGGTAGATAGTTGCTCTTCCTATTTTTAAAATGGTATTTAAACTTTAATAATGTATTTTAGAAATTTTATTTTAAATTATGGTATCATTTGGGTTTTACCCTGTCCACACTTTGAACATTTTTTTTAAATTTCAAAAACTCTATCATTTTTATTTAAGAAATGTCCCTTGGATACATTCTCATGTCTGCATTACCACGTAAACTGCCCTAGATAACTGTGTGATACTGGGCAAGTTTCTTATTCCTTTTAAGTCTTAATATTCTCATTGGGAAAATATGGATAATAGTAGTAACCAGACTTTTTTTTAGTCAAATGAGGTACAGTTCGTAATACAACCTTTGAAAGACAGTAAGTGTCCAAAATTATTACAAATTAACAATGTTAACTATTCACACATACTTTTTCCCTGTGGCTATTATCATTTCTATGAAATAGCTAGTATAAGAAATACAATACATAGTAGCTACTGGATAATTCCAGTTCTAGAATAACCAAAATATAAATGGCCAATCCTTTTGAGGGGAGAGAAACAAGGAAGGGCAGTTATCTTTTGTTGTCAGTTTAATAAAGTTTTGTAAGGTAAATAAATCCAAGCTATTTTTGGATTTTGTTTCATATATAAATGACCTATCATATGCATTTCCAGAATGTTCCTTTCATGATATCATCACAGGTGAGGCATCAAAGTTGTTAAAACCCTTCATCTTTGTTGGAATTTGTGTTTACATTTGTGTCAGGAAAAATCAGACTTAAACCTAATGGAACAACTACAGATGTTCATTTCATCAATTAAATTTGAAGCAATTCAGACTAAAGAAATTAAGAACGTAAATAGAAATCACTCATGTTAATACTTATATGGTAAGTGTAGTATTTTCTGATGTATATTTATTTAATATGCTTAAAATAGTTGCTAAATTAAAGCACTTAATTGCAAAAGAGTCTTCATTCTATAGAAACATCTTACATGCTATTCCAGAATAAAAGAGAATAAAAAGAAGGGATTAAACTTCTACTTAAAATTTACATAACAAAAAGAAAATGCACATAAGAATTATAAATTTTGAGAATTGTAGGTTCCAGCAAAGTGAAAAATAAATATTGAATAAAAATTACCAATCTATTTTTACATATGTGATAATATATTAAGTTCTAGCATTCTATAATTGTTATTTTAATTATCCTAATTGTATGAGATTACTTCACTGCTGATTCCCAAGGAGATATAATGTGGTTCCCTAAGTGCTTATTTTCTTCAGTGGCTATAGTTTCTATTTAATACAGAAAACAAGAATGATTGATGTTAAAATTATTATAATTTTGTCAGCCCACAAACACAGAGTGTAACCAGTATGGAGATAAAACTTTGGATAAAGAAAGAAAATAAGACAACACCATTCACACCGAGCAATTGTTCCTGTGTACATTTAACTAATTGTTTTAGAATTCAAGCAATTCCAAGAGGAAAAAAAAGTTTTGGTCTTTCATTAAACCCCATCATTGTCTATTGTGTTTTAAAATCTTATTCTTAATTTGTTTATTAATTAAGAGGAAAAGTAACAATAGGTGTTCCCCACCTCTCTTTCTTTAAGTTGACCAGACCCAAAGGCAAATGCATATTTTCAAACACCATATATTAGTTGTGTCAAAGTCTTACTTTAACCACTTAGTTCCACTTTAAGTCTTTAAGCACAGTAAATCTGTCAGCAAAAACATATTTTTTTCTCTTAAATTCAGCTAAGACATGATTGTATTTACTGCTTTTATTTCAATATATTTCTCTAACATTGTTATACATTCATTTTTATTTTTGAGAATGTTTATCTGAAGCGTCAAGCTTTTTGCAAAACCAGATTCCAGTGCATGGTTAGCCTCAAGAACAAAAACTAATGAAATTTTTTAAAATAATTTTATATAATTACTATTTTTTACTTTGCAAATAGAGCATATTTCACATTTATGTCACTTCTCTCCAATAAAAATATCTTCAGAGCACCTAGGTGCCTCAGTCAGTCAGGTGTCCTACTCTTGATTTTGGCTCATGTTATAATCTCATGGTTCGCGGGTTCGCGCCCCACACTGGGCTCCATATTGATGGTTCAGAGCCTGCTTGGGATTTTGTCTCCCTCTCTCTATGCCCCTCCCCTGCTTTCTGTCTCTGTCTCTCTCTCTCTGTCTCTCTCTCTCTCTCAAAATAAATAAATAAATAAACATTTAAAAAAATCTTAGAACATCACTCCCCAGTACATCTTGTAAAACGAATACAGGTATCAGTTTAGTTTGGGTGAAAACCATCCCAGAGCAATTTAAGAAAACCTTCATGACTCAGTTTATCACAGAAACACTTCACAAAAATCTCTATCAATAATGGAAGAACATAATTCCCAGAGCCCGTGATGCATTGTAGATGCTTTGCTAAGGGACACATGGGTATTACAGAACAAATTCACTTTGAAATTGGAACAAAGTCCCTATATTCCTCCCTCAATATTCTCCAAAATAAGTTTGTAATTAACAACTAAAAACAACTGTTTCAAAAGTAATTCATATGAAGGTAAATTTAATATTTTTGAAGGTGGTTCAAATTTATGCCAGCTCTAGCTTTTCTATTTATGGATATAATCTCTATCTTTTCCATAATTTTTAAATTGGGTATTTTATTTTATTTTACTGTATTATTTTACTTTATTTTATTTTATTGAGGAGAAAACTTGCATCTCCAGGACAGTTACAGGTAGAAGAGGATAATCTAGTATAATATTTAGGTACTTGGGTTCTAAAATCAGACAGATTTGGGTTGAGATCTTGGTTCTGTACTCAGGTTTTGTTAATCTCAGGTTATTTAATCTCAGGTTCTGTACTCAGGTTATTTAATCTCTCTAAATTTTAGTTTTCTCACCTCTAAAATTAGAATAGTAATGCTATTTGCCTCATAGTATTGTTAGGAATACTAAAGGAATTATATAGGTAAAACCCCTTCCTCTAGTCATTGCTCAGAAACGTTAGTTTATCAGAAAAATAAAGCAAAACTGTAAGACTTTTGATTACACATATAATGATACACAGGTTTGTTTTGTTTAAGTGATCAGTAAAATGATATTTGCAGTCTACATTTTCTAACCTTTTGAAAAATATAACCCTTTAAAAATTAACTTTTTTTAGTTTGTCAATAAAGTGAACAGAATATACATGCATATGTATGTATGCATATTACATATTCATTTATATATATATATGAATGATCACTTTTTTGTTGTTACTTCTTTTTATTCAGTGTCAGGCTTAAGATCCCAACAATTTCCTTTTTTTTTTTTCAGTTTCTTAACTCTTCTTCTTGATTCCCAGAACGTTGGGAATCAGAGCATTACAATACTGTGTGTAGTCTCTGGTTTTTTTTTTGTTGTGTATGTGTGTTAGAGAGATGAGCTAAAACAATTTACTAGACAGATTAACAGATTGATATATTGATGAATCTGTCTATGTTTATCTGTCT
Organism: Acinonyx jubatus; assembly: GCF_027475565.1. Classification (NCBI taxonomy): domain Eukaryota; kingdom Metazoa; phylum Chordata; class Mammalia; order Carnivora; family Felidae; genus Acinonyx; species Acinonyx jubatus. The sequence goes on from NC_069394.1 coordinate 26,022,186, forward strand.
ATCTACCTACCTGTCTATCTCTATCTGCTTACCTATGTATCTATGTAAATATCTACTCACTCAGAATGTATATAATAGAATTTCTTTATTGGTACCAGCACTATGCAAAATAATTTGAAGTCTGTTCAGTTCTATTTGTGTCTGCTCACTTCTTCTTTGTATTCCTAGAACCTAGCACAATGCCTGGAATATATTGTTATAAGTGAATGAATCAGTGAATATCAGTTATGTATCTGCAATCCAGAAATTTGTGTCATTAGTTGAAGATGCAATTAAAAAAATAATTTCTACAAGTGCTAAATCCTATATTTATGAATATAGTTTATTAATAGTTTAAATGGAAATTTTAATAGGTTCTTTGTCTTGATACTTAATTGCCATATGCTTTAGGGTAAATCCACTTCATGATAATTCAACATAACATTTTGTTCCATTAACCTGAATAATTGGAGTTAACTATTATTAAATGTGTCATACACTGTGTATAGAAGAACAGCTCCTTTCCTATGGTGTCATACTACTCTCCTTTTCTGTAATGATTTTTTTAACTTTTCGTTTTTAGACACGTTTAGATTTATATTCAGTTTTAAGAAATAATAAAAAGAGATCCTGTATACTCTTCACCGTTTCCTGAATTGACAATTTCTTGCGTAACTATAGGACATATATCTCAACCAGAAAACTGATATTGATACAATCTACCAATCTTATTCAAAGTTTACTAATTTTATGTATATTCGTGTGTGTGTGTGTGAGTGTGTGTGTGTGTGCTTATTTAGCTCTATGTAGATTTGTATGACCACCACCACAGTGAAAACACAGTACAGTCCGTCACAAGGATCCCTCATGTTATCTTTTATAGCCATGGTCACTGCCTCCCATCCCCTCCTCCTACAACTCCTGGTACCCACTAATCTATTTTCCAGCTTTCTAGTTTTGTCACTTCAAGAATAGTATAGAAATAAAGTCATGCAGTGTGTAACCATTTGATATTGTATTTTTCTGCTCTGTTTAATTCCTTTCAGAACTGTTTAAGTTGTTATACGTATTGTCATTCCTTTTTATTGTTGAGTCTTGTTCCAAGGTATGAATACACAGTTTAGTCACTCACCTGTTGAAGGACATTGGGTTGTTCCAATTTTTTAGCTTCTATAAATAAATATGTGTTCAGGTTTTTATGTGATCATAAATCATCATTTCTGTGGGATAAATGTACAAGAGTGCAATTACTAAGCTGTATAGTAAGCACATATGTAGTCTTGTGAGAAGCTACCACACTTCTTTCCAGAGTGGCTGTAACATTTTACATTCCCAAGTGCAATACATGAGTAATTTCATTTTCTCCATAATATTTCCAGCATTCAGTTATCTTATTTTTTTATTCTAGCCATCTGATTGGTGTATAGTGATATCTCATTGCAATGTTAAAATGCGTTTTCCTAATGGCTAATGATGTTGAACATCTTTTCATGTACCATTCAGTATCCTCTTCATTGGAATGTATTCTGTCAATATTTTAATTGGATTTTTTCTTCTTCCTCCCCCTCTGCCTATAGTTGACTTGTAAGAGTTCTTTATATACTCTACATGCAAGTCCTTTGTGGAATATGTACCTTACAGTTAATGTTCTTTCAGTCTGCAACTTTCTTTTCATCCTCTGCACAATCTTTCACATGGCATCTATTAATCTTCAGTAAACCTATTATTTAGCTACTAAAATGTCATGCCCTTTATTGAAAGAAGTAAGCACACAAGTTAACAAAAAAAAACCCAGTTAAAATTATTTTTGTGCAGGCATTTACAAATTGGCTCAAGCATTTTCAAAGTTAATTTTCTAAAAGCACATAGATGTGAGGAAGGTTCTAAACTGTAAGATCTGGAAATTTGAAATTGACTTTGGTAGCATCAAAACTAAAGGTTTGTTTTTGTCTTTTGATAGGTTCTGTTGCTACTGCATGTCGTGACCCAGGGGTTCCCATGAATGGGACTCGAAATGGGGATGGACGAGAACCCGGGGACACTGTTGTTTTTCAATGTGACCCAGGATATGAGCTTCAAGGAGAGGAAAGAATAACCTGCATTCAGGTAGAAAATCGCTACTTCTGGCAGCCCAGCCCACCAGTCTGTATAGGTACGAATTAAAGAACAATTAAAGTTTTATATAAGTATCAAACAATGGATAAAATGGGTGCCGATGTTATTAAGCACAGTATTCTAGAATAGGTTCTACACAGGATCTAAGATTTCAAAAATCTATGAACCTCCAAAAAAATACACAAAATTTTAAATGACTATATTTTTCCCCTAAGGGGAGAGTCCACAATTTCATTAGATTCTCAATAGTTTGGAGAGGAGGAGGAAGAGGAGGAGGAGGAGGAGGAGGAGGAGGAGGAGGAGGAGGAGGAAGAAGAAGAAGAAGAAGAAGAAGAAGAAGAAGAAGAAGAAGAAGAAGGAGGGAAAGGAGGAGGAGGAGGAGAGAGAGGAGAGGGAGGAGGGGAAGGGGGAGGAGGAGGAGGAGGAGGAAAAGTTAAAAGTTAAGGATCAAAGCTCTTGAAAAGTCTCATTTTTCCCTTATCTACTATATAATTGTAGTTATGCACTGCTTTTAAAACTTAAAGAGTTGATGCAGATTCTACATTTAAAATGGGCCATATTCATCTTGCCTCTCTAATGGCTATTTCTTCTCAAAAAAATTTTTATTGAAACTTAAGTTTAGTTTCAAAACTTTGGCTTTACATTCAATTCATTAATTCTAAAAAAAATATGTTTTTATTTTGATAAAATAAAATTACACTGTAAGCAACTTGAAAGAAGATCCCATATTCACTCATTCATTGTTCATGGTTTTATTTCTTATAGCACTCAGCATATGAAAACCTAGCACATTTAGGAAAGAAAACTTTATTTTTATTCACATATATCCAACTCATAAATACATTTTCAGTGATCATTCATAATGATTTTTTGAGTCACATGGTAATAGAAAGAGTGTTTAGTACATCAGTGAGAAGTGAACAAACACAAGCACTCAATTATTCAGGTTTCCTTTACCCCATCTTGTAACTTCTTATGCAAGAGTTGCAAGCTAAAATTCGTTAGCCATTCAATGTGTCCTAGACATTGTTCTGAACATGGAGGAATAAGCAATAAAGCATGATGGAGAAGTTCCCTGTTCTTGTGAACCTACTTTCTAGTGAAATGAAAACTAAAAAATCTACATTTTCTCATCACATTTTCTGCATTTTACACATCAGCATTTAAAAAGAAAACATTTAATGCACAAAGCAAGATATCTAACAGCTCAAAACAGGGAAGAGACAGTTTAGGCTTCTGTAGAAAATGAGGCAAATAACAAGAAAAAAAAAAAAGAAAGACTGGAAAAAACATACCAAATAAGAACGTATCTTGAACCAGTTCAGATTTAGCCATATTTCCCTTTACTCTTCATTATTGCAGTTAAAGACTTATGTTGTTCTTCATGTACCACTACAAGATTCTAAATCATCAATCATTTATATTTACCTTATTTACCATAACTACACTCATACAAGCAAGGAACAAAGTACAGTTAAGAAACGCTTTCCGAGAAAAAGAGCCTGAGAAAATGAACTTTTCATTTGTTTACTCTTCAGTTAACCTAAAAAATTCCAATTATATTAAAACACCACATTCTAAACAATTGGAATTTGACTATCTCATAAAGAGAATCTTGGCGTAAAGAAGAAATGATAGAACTCTACAGACTGATTGTAGAACATTTGCTTTATTATAATTCTTCAACCTAGTTAAAGAGTGTTGCTTATTAAAAGGCTATGTAATGTCAAATGTTGTATATTTAGAATCCTACAATATTGAACAGCTTTACACTAAAATTCAAGAATACAACAAAATCTAAAACATAAAGGAAAGGAGAGTTTTGTGGTAGACTGTTATAAAATTCCAGCCTACAAAATTCTTTGTAGATAAGACTTCAGCTAGCAAATCTTAATTCTAGGGGAAAAAATAGTGGACCATTAAATCTTACTTAAATTGAGCAGGTTGTGGAAAGTTTTTGTATGGATTATGGTGCTGTGTACTATTTTGGGGGGGGTAGGAAAAAATAGCTTGGGGAGAGGATATGCATTAGAGATTTTCTGAGGAAAATAATATAACCTAAAAAAAAAAAAGTCTGAAAAATTGCTAAGGCTGCAGAAATCTTGACCTCTGAAACTGATAAGAAAGAACTCTATGATTGGAAATACTATGCCAAAGATTAAACCCTGAACTTTTTAGAAACTCTATAAGTCTATGTCTCAGACTCTGGAGTATAAAGCATTTTGCTTGCATGTAGAAGTAGTCAGCCTTAAAGCAAGTACCAAATAGAAGGATGTCATCTTAAGAGAGTTAATAGAATTCATTCCAACAAAATTGACAATGTGAAGATTACTTTGACATTGCCAGAGGGAAAGTAGTCCCACTCCATATGAAGGTAAATAACAAAGACATTAGTGCGGGTGGGCTGCTGTTAAAGTCAGTACACACAAATAAAACTAAATGGGGTCAGAAAAATTAAGAAAATTGCCAAATAGTTATCAGTAGTTGCCTGTGTAACTGCCCCTTGACAAATTACACTCAGAACAAATCATTAATGTCAGAATTACATGGAACCTAACTGAAAATTTAATTCATAAATCTATTTGACTTAAGAAGAATCTTATTCTGGATGCTTGATGATTAGATGCATAAAAATTAAAATGCATTTTCCAAGTGCTATTTAAAATTTAGTATATTTAAGGAAAAGGAAATTTTCTTTACTCACTGAATATTTTGGATTTACAAATGTCAGATAATATCTCTGCTTGTCTCAATGGCTTTTGTAGATTTGCAAAATCAACTACAGCAATGAAATATATTGGGAACACTTTGATAAATAAATAATGCAATCAAGAGAATTTTACATGATCTTATGCCTAAATTATATTATGATCATGGAAAATATCCAGTAAGATACATTAAAATGCATGTAATATATTTTCCTGTACTAAAAAATTCCCTATACCTTTTGTGATAAAAGATATAAACATATGTATGGACATATGTATATGTATAAAATTTCTGGAAACTAAAAAGACCAATGTTCCCTATGAAAAATAAGGAAAATTGAAACAAAATTGCTCTCCTAGCTTTCCCCAAATTATACGTAATCCCACTACCTAAGCAAGAAAAATAAAATACAATAAAACAAAGAACATTTTGCTATCATTCTTGGGTTTTTTTATTTGTATATACATACATATATACATTTGCCATTATCACACGTATTTTTATAACTTTTTTCAAGTTCACATATAATTTTGCAAGTTTTAAAAACAAAATATGCTATTATTTTTATCAAAGTACAGAGCTACAAATTCTACTGTTCATTCATCCCTAGTTATCTTTACTGTTTTCATAATCAATATAAAGAACCACTAGCAATTCCACAAACATTTATGGAATGTGTAGTATATACTGATTCCCAAGTTTTAAATAACATATAAGGCACAGTCTTTGGCTTACAGATTAGTGATGAATGCAGACACCTGAATATAATATTTAAATAAGGATGGTCAGGGAAAAGATCCAACATAGAGGTGTTGTGCATACTAGAGTAAGTTGAAGAGAGCTGAAGTTCAGCCCAGACTGGGAATTTCCAGGAAAACTTTATGGAGGCAGTGACGAATCTTGAAACATAAGTAAGAGTTACATAAGTGTACAAGAGAAAAAAAATTTTCACCAAAAATAAATAGCATGGGCAAAGGCATAGAAATGCCAGAATAGAAGCATTTTGATAGTGTTTGAGTGCAAATTATGTAGTTGATAAAACTGGAAAAGTTGCAAAGGTCAGGTCATAAAAGTTACATTGGAGTTGGGGCATTACCTGTAGGCAATGTGAAATAACCGCAGGACTGTATGCATGGGCACAGTATGATTAGATGTTTCTTATTGGGAGAAGGATGAGTTGGCAGAAACCAGAGGCATGAAAAACAAGAAGTCATTGCAATAATTCAGGAGGCAGATAAGAATCAGATCTAGAAATATGGTAGTAGGCAAAGAAAGAGGAATAGGTAGAAATATATCTATGAGGATCTATAAGTGTTTCTTGATGGATTGGATGCATGTATGCAGTGAAGAAAAGAGAAGACTCTTGTATTCTCGCCTGGGAATATAGGTGGATGATAGTGCTAATCAAACAACTTAGAATGCAAAAGAAGAAACCAATTTGAGTTGAGGACTGAATGTGTCAGATATTCTGTGTTTGATGTGCCCATAGGCTATCAATTAGAGATAGCCAGTAAACATTTGGGCATATGGCTTAGAATTAAAAAATGGGATACTGTCAACATGGAAGAATGTAATGGAGCAGAAATCAGAGACAACCAGGCAAGGACCTCAGGAGAATATTACAATTATAAGATGAAGTGGAAGAAGAGACACCTGGCAATGAAACTGAGGTCTGTACAAAGACACTAGAAGAAAATTGGAAGTGGAATTGCAACAAGGAGAGTGAATTTAAGGTGAAAGCCAACCCTGAAGAATGACTACAGATATGAAGAGAAAAATCAAATGAATCAATACAACAGTCTTTTCAGGGTAGCCTAAGAAGCGAATGTGTTGGGGACAGGGAAACTGAGAGAGATAGCAGTGTTTGGAGAGGGAATGAGAGATGGGAAGAACCTAAGAAAGCCATTGAGAGTCTGTAAGCAACAAAAAGGTTGTTGTGTCTCTGTAAATATAATTTAAAAGGAAAACAATTCTAAATCTGAAGAGAAGTTTTCCCAGGACAAATACTTTGGTGTTTTTCTTTGAGAGTTTTTCCAGGTGATGATCTGCTTCACTAACCATGTTAGTCTGCCTATCAGTAAATACAACATCCAACTGAAGAAAGAGCTCATGAGATTAGACCTCCTTTCCAAAAGACTTATAGTTTTTTTTAAAAAAATTAGAAATAAATAGACACTTTTATTCATAAAGAACTATTGCAGTGTGCATGTTGAGGGTGAACCATTGTAACTGGGAAAACACTGTGACCGTAAGATCTACAAGTTTCTCAAGAGTTAAGCAAAAGGGATTCTTCTCATCGACAGTGGAGTATACAAGGCTAGAAAGAACCAGGTGTAAGGAGCAGGATGAAAGTGTGGCTTAATCAATCAGTAGAGCAGAGAATATCTTCCAAGCCCATCCTGTCCTCAGGAGGAGTTCTAAGCTGGCTCAAGGCTGAGGGTGGGCCTAAGTTCAGAGGCCCAGAGGAAGGACAAAAGGTTAGCCAATGTTTCATTACATGTATTTTATTCTGATTAACGAGTGAATTTTGCTACTCATTTTAGTCAAAGAATAGGAATCTACAGTCTTATGACAGGAAAATAAGGGGGCTTATTCAAGGGGTCCTATCTAATACATAGGTGAGTTTTATCTGAGTCATATGGGTAAGGGTGATTCTTCACAGTAAGGCCATTTAATCAAACATGAAAGGGTGAGGAGATTTCTTAATCAATGGGTAAAATTCAACATTTTCTGTTGAAAATAAAAGGTGAAAAGAAATAGGTCATAAGGAACTTTGTTTTATTTTTTGGATGAAAGAGATCTGAACATGTCTGTAGAGAAAGGTGATGAAGCAGTGAGATTATAAGTGACAAAGGAAACAAGAATCCAGAGAAGGAAGAGAGATTATGTGACCAGGTAAAGGGTGTTATCTTGATTAACAGGAGGGACTCTATCCTCTGATTGTAAAGAGAAATATTCAGGGGATATTGAAATTTGAAGAGGGCAGACTGAAGAAAGTTGACATATTTATGTCTCATCATTTGATAAGTTCCACAAAGATGTGCAGGCAATAGGTAAGCAATGGTAAATAAATTAAGTCTGAGCAAATAAATATTCTCAGTAGAGAAGGAACTGAGGTCATCTACTGTCATTGAGACACTGTGACAAAGGGAGGGGAGGGGTGTGGAAAAATGTAATAGACATCCATAATATAGTTGGCAAAAATTACTAAATTATAGTGATGATTTTGCATATCTAGACTCAGGCAAAGAATGAAGTTCTAAAATGTTGCCCCAAATAAAATTCTCCTTCTTCCAAAACCAGTTTGTTACTGTCAAAAGAATCCAAAATGCCTTATAATTGAATGGTAAGATTTATGTGAGGAAACTGTAATTTTAAAACTCAGGAGAATATTGATATGCTAATTATGTTTATGAGACATCATGAGATCATGATCTCAAGCTGTCTCTCACCTGTGTGTGTATATGTGTGTTTTTACACCCCCGCTGCCCCACTTAACTGGGCCCCTCCATATCTTCATGTCTCTATTTTTTCTAAAGCTGACGATTCTATATATTATTTTATTATAAACTGTCAAACATGGACTTCAACAATAATCCCTTAAAGAATCGATTCCCTGAATTTCACTCACAAGTTTTTGAACCTCTTCATTGAAGTGTTACAGAAACCTTTGTTTGGGACTGTAATAATTGTAGTGTCTGTCTATTTTCATCAACAAATGAGACAACTAGAATTTAGCGATATGGTAATATTCAGTGTGAATGTTTTATTGTAAAGTGCTGTAGGTTCTCAGATAATTATCCATTCTCATTCATTCACTATTGCCAAAGACTCTTCCTCCATAAATACATTAAAAAAATGTACCAGGGAAAATGTGAAAATGAGCCAAATGTCTTATATCCCATTATTCCACTTATTATTAGAGATTTTGTTTTGATTTGTTTTGTTACTTTTTCTTGAGACCTTCAGATTTTTTTCTTAGCAACCGTGGAAAACCATCTACACCTCTCTTCTCAATGCTTATCTTTTACATGAAACCAAATAGTAATAGAAAGAGAGAGAAGTACATATGTAATTTCTTCTTTTCTTTTGAAACCAGTAAAGAAGCTAAGTTCACTGTAACCATGTACATATGTATTTAATATTTTAATGGTCTTTCTTGAAAGACAATGCCATGTTTTCAAGCATTCAATACTAGAAAAAGTCAGGTCTATACGAAGCCTTCTAAATTTTTTTAGAGAAGTGTTTGCACAGATACTGATAGCTAATAAATTTTATGAATCACTTAAGGGTTTTGTTTGTTTGTTTGTTTGTTTGTTTGTTTAAATTAAAGCACCTTGTGGAGGCAATCTAACAGGATCTTCAGGCTTTATTCTTTCGCCAAACTTCCCTCATCCATATCCCCATAGCAGGGACTGTGACTGGACTATCACTGTCAACACAGACTATGTTATCTCTTTGGCATTTATCAGGTGAGTTCCTGTGCATTTCTACATTAAAAAATATATTGTTTATAGTTATTTTACCTTAGCATTCACACTAGGCAAAGTTTTGTTTCTGTATATGACACTTTAATTAGTTTTCATTAATTCCAACACCAATACTTTGCAATCAACACTTTTCAAAGCCTTGTGTACTGGTGTAGGTGCTCATGCAGCTCTGAAGGCCTAGTGGGTGAGCATCTTCACCAGATTTCCGTGTGGAGGAAACATGTTGAAGGTCGAGAGGTTTATTGACTCTCATGAAATGTCATCTCTTTATAACCCTTCCTCTCTCCCTGTATTTACTGTCACTGCTTCAAAAAATTCAGTTTTTCCCAAAACTCAAGATTAAAAGGTCAGTATTCCCAGAATTTTTTCCTTCTATTTGTGTACCACTCAAAATCTTTTCACAGCCTCTAAGTACCCATGTTGTGCAGCATCACCGTTGGGCTTATGAAAACATGCATTCTACCTCTTATTTTTCTGGTGATCTCATTAAGTCAAGTTGACAAAGAATTTGATGAATCACTCCCATATGATTTCTCAGCATAACTTGTCTCATGATAGAGCTTTACAAGACAGCATTCCAGACTTTGCATTTGTTGGTTAGCAATGTCAATAGCAGGGTAGGCTTAGTACAGAAGTGGTGGAAGATGCAGCCTCCTGTGTGGGAAAGAAGGCAGCTGACTTTGAGCTCTAACTCAGCCACCACCATCTGTGTTACCTCCGGTGCCTTACTTTTTGCAATGAACCTGTTTCTTCACATGGAACTAGTACCAATCGTCACAAAACCTGGCCTAATGCTTTTCCTTAATATTTCTACGGGAGGTGTTAGGAATTCAAGGAGTTCCTAAGTAGAAATGTTCCTAACCTTCAGTGTCCAAGACTGATGTATGTTGGCTCTGGTAACACAGCCTTTCCTTCTGCCAGTATGTTAAAGCTGCTTGGAATTTACGTAAGATGTTAAAGTTAAATCTTTAAAACTGGTCTTAAAAACTAATTTGAGCTCAGACAAATGTGAAAAAGTGTAAATATACAGACTTTCTATTTTTATAATTTGCAGTGATACAATTGATCATTGGTAATACCTTCGCTTCCAGTTATGAGACAATTTGCCAAAGTTATTATACTCATTTTTACAGTTGGGGAAATGGCAGTATGGACATTAGAAATGTCTATTTGAATGATACAAGGCCTTAGTGGGCTTATAAAAGTATTGTAGTTCATAAATGAGTGGTAGAAGCCTATATTAGGCAAAATACATGACCTAAATTTGATTTCCAGCTCTGTCATTTATTATGTGACCCTACGGAGATCACTTAGCATACTCATTGGGAAAGTGAAAATGATAATACCTTCATTATACCACAGGATTATTGACAAGACCAAGTTAATATTTATAAAACTGCCTTGTAAAATAGGAGGTACTATTAGAATGCACTTTTTTTTTTCAGGAAAAAGTCATTACAGCTAAGATTCTAAAATTTCCTTAAAAATATTTCTTTGTTTTACTCTCACTTTTAAAGAAGTTTTAAAACAATATTTTGAAGTATTTAAGCCTAAACTAGAAATATAAAAAAAATGGACAATAGTCCATTGTTAAATAGGCTTATGGGGCTTCTAAGGATAATACATAACCATCATATCATTTAGAAAGCACCTGTTTCAAGTGATTCTGCCAACAGTGACATAGGTAAGAAAGTTGCAATACTGATCAAATCTTAATATGGAAAGAGATGAAGTTTAGAAAGTTTGTGTTTTATCCCAGAAGAAGGGTAGTAAATAACAAAATAAAGTCTTCTCCTCTGATTTCTGCTATATTACAGCCAAAGTTACAAACTTTAGGCCTCATATCCACTGAAAGCTTTCAAGAGCAATTGCTTTAGATGTGTGAAGGTACACTAAATAAATTAGGACAGAACGATGTGGTGGTCCCCTAATCATCTCATGGTACAGGGTTCCTTATTTATGGAAAGTTTGGAAACGTCTGCATTTTACCAGTCTTTCTTCACCACCATTTAATGCACTAGTAAAGTAGCTGGAATCCTGTCCCTTATACATGCACATGTTAAGGATTAGAATTGTTGTGGAAACTTAACCTCTATAAATCCAGTAGATTTGGAAAGAACATTTCTTACCTAACCAAATTTCTTATTTATGTGCAAAGATGGTAAAACTTGACAAGATAGTTTCTCCACTGATGGATGTTTAACAATTGCAAGCTTTACCGATTTCATTCTATACCGTGAACTTGTTGACTTCTTGATGACCCAATTGAGTCCGTCTTTTTCTCTGTCACATTATGAACTAGGTAATAGAGAAACAAATGACTGTGGGTCTTTTGCTTTCTAAATATATGGATTCTGTAATCATTCTGAGACAATTCTCATACTTTTGAAGGTTGTGTAGGCAAATTTATGATGCAAATTTTACAATTCAAAACACTGACTTGAATAATTTACACATTAAAATGTCCTTATTTACACATTATTTAATGTTGACAAACAGTGTGTGGGTTTGATTTCTCTTACATCAAGTTCTAGAGGAAGAAAATATATTACCCTGGGGGAAAATAATACCGAATACAATACTCAGTACTTCATTTGAGTAATTTAAATGTAAGTTTTGTATTTCAAACTTTTGCTTGAATCTGCTAGGTAGAGCTGAATTTTAAACAGCAAATATGCTTGTAAGTTTTGAAGTTCAAGGCAAATAATACCATTGACAAAGGAAAAAGGTTACATTTTCATGATGCAAAATATCTGGGTGAAAAAATTTCAAAATAGATGCTGTCCTCCACATTTTATTGATATAAAGTAATTTACATAAGGATATGTAGCTAACAAGGGCAGAAGCAAGGCCTAAAGTTATATCTCTGACTTCAAACCTTGTACCCTTTCATTAGATAAACTGCCTTACTATCATTTGTATTCCTTGTAGACACAAGCCCAACTTACAAATATTTGAAAATATCAAGGTGTCCTTTCTCTTTTCTACTGTTTTGATATCCATATTCAGTGTGTTGTTGCCAGGTAACTTTTCATGTTAGCTTACTTTGGCAGAGTCTGTTATTTTTAAAGATGTTGACTGAATTAATATGCGATTATATGACTATTATACTTAATACCTCAGCAATAACCATTCCTTTTCTCTCTCTCTCTCTTTTTCTTTTAGTTTTAGCATAGAGCCAAATTATGACTTCCTCTACATATACGATGGACCAGACAGTAATAGCCCATTGATTGGAAGTTTTCAAGACAGCAAGTTACCAGAGAGAATAGAGAGCAGCTCAAATACCATGCATTTGGCTTTTCGGAGTGATGGATCTGTTAGTTACACTGGATTTCATTTAGAATATAAAGGTAAATGTGAACATTTGATTTTTGCAGCATGATTTAGAGTGTATTTTATACAGGAGATTAATTCTGTGTTGGTCATTGTCAATGGTTAGTTATATGTGTATGTCTTAGTACAGACTGCCTACAATTGATCTCATAGAAGAGCTCTCAATGTAGACTTTTCCTATCAGTAGGAAGGAAATTAGCATTTCCCAAATTCCTACCGAAGGAAATGTATCAGGCAAACAAGTTAGCAGTTAGTACATTGTGGTAGTTGGCTAAGACCACAAAATATTTTTAAAAAGATGAAATTTTTGGAAGCTGAAGATTCATTCATGTTTGTTCAGAGACTACTTTCAGTGATAAGGAGAACAAAGTATACTGATAATTCCATTTCAGAAAATGTCTAAAGATATTTAAGTGTGTCAACATTCAGAATAGGGAGAGTAAAATATAGTGATAATTAAAATATTTTAGAGTATTTCTTCAAGTATTTAGAGGAATCAATATTACAATGCCTATGGATGTGGTTTTTTAATTTTTTTTATGTTTATTTTTGATAGAGACAGAGAGCAAGCGGGGAAGGGCAGAGAGAGAGGGACACACAGACTCTGAAGCAGCCTCCAGGCTCTGAACCGTCAGCACAGAGTCTGATGTGGGGCTTGAACGCAAGAACTGTGAGATCATGACCTGAGGCGAAGTTACACACTTAACCAACTGAGCCACCCAGACGCCCCAATGGATATTTATTAATATATTTTTCATAATTTTTATGCTCAGTGACTATAAGAATAAATGGGTCTTAGTTGTTTAAAGTTAAAACTTGTTGTTTTTTTCAATAATTGAACTTATGAAGGGCATACCTATAATTTATCATATTATTTGAGTTCTAAAAAGACATATTTTGGATTTGTTACTTGCCACCTGGCTTTTTTTCATTATGAACTATTTTCAATAACTGAAGATTATACATGATAAAAAAACAAACTTCAAATTATCCACCATCTAATCCAACAGACCTTTCTATTGTGTCACACTTGCTTCAGATCTCTCTTTTCTTGCCTTAAAAAATATAATATTATATATACACTAGAAATTCCTTTTGCATTTGCTGTAGAACAAGGGTGTGTCTCTTCAGGTCTATCAAAAGAAGTAAAGGTAAATTACACAACTTTACATGGCATGGGTTAAGGAAATCTTTTATAGGGAATGGGAAAACTCACATATTAACAATATATGGATGCTTGGAATCCTCCAATATCTCCAACAAAATTTGGAAATGCATGCCAGGGTCGAGTTATCTCCTGGACATGGACATGGTGTGGATTTCACTATAGTGGAAAGGTTGAGCCCTCTATGAGTCTCTCAACTTATAGAGGAAAGTAAAAAGAAAAAAAAATGGCCTTGTCAGTGGAAGAATTTACAAGGTGTTTGATACCAGACAATGAGGATTTGGGTTCCCAACTATTTATTGGGGCCCTAGGCATGATAGCTTCTCCAAACCCTCTGGAGAAGCTTAGGCCTTATAACAATGGGTTAGGAGGCATTGGTCTTATGCCAGGTTGAACTTAAGTACCAAACTAATCTCTATGTGGAAGAGCCTTTCCACACTATACAGTGGGTAGGACCAAGCTAACTGGCTATCCAGGCAGACCATAATGAGCAATCAAGACTATTTTTAGTCCTACCCTTTTGATCATAGTTCCCTCCTAATTCTTAATATGTTACTTATTTTTTCCATAATGTATGCTTACAGGTATTTTAATATATTCTTTTTTTAATGTTTATTTACTTTTGAGAGAGAAAGCAACAGAGTGGGGGAGAGATAGAGAGAAGGAGAGTGAGAATCATAAGCAGGCTGTACATGAAGTGCAGAGCCTGGCATGTGGCTCGATCCCATGAACTGTGAGATCATGACCTGAACCAAAATCAAGAGTCAGACACTTACCCAACTGAGCCACCCAGGTGCCCCTGTATTTTAATATGTTCTATCATGTACATATCCTTCATCCTATTTTGATAAAAATTTTCTATTTCCATCATGTACATATCCTTGTGAAAATTGTTTTTTCCCTTTACATTGTTATTGAGATTTATCAATAATAGAGATATGTAGGCTTAGTTCATTAATTTCTTTATGATATTCCATCATATGACTGTACCACAGTTAATTTACAGATTTTTCTGATAGACACATGTTGTTTCAGTTTTTCACTACCAGAAATGAATCATGATGAAATTAACATTCTTTTGCATGCCTTCTTGAGCATAACTGTGAGAGTGTCTCTAAGGTATCTATCTGCCCAGGAGTGGAATTACTGGGTCAAAGACTATAAACCTCTTGACTAACTCCATAATGCCTAGTTATTCAAAGAAGAGGTTATACCAATTTATAGTTTCAACAACAAGGAAAGCATTTCAGAAACTTCACATTAAAAAAATGAAGATATAATTGACACATAACATCATATAAATTATATTAATTTTAGGTGTACAATATAATGACTTGACATATGTGTATATCGTGAAATGATTACCACAATGTTTAGGCAACTATGTGTAGCTACATATAGTTATACATTTGTGTCTGTGTCCATGAGAACTTTTAAGATCTATTCTCCTAGCAATTTGCAAATATGCAATACACTGTTGTTAACTATAGTTACCATGCCATACATTGCTTTATAAATGAAAGTGTGTACCTTTTCATCCCATTCACCTATTTCATCCAACTTCCATCTTGGCCTCTGGCAGCTACGAGTCTGTTATCTGCATTTATGAGTTTGGTTTGTCTTTTTAGGTTACACACATAAGTGAGATCACACAGTATTTGTCTTTGTCAGTCTTATTTCACTTAGCATAATGCTCTCAAGGTCCATATATTTGTCCCAAATGGCAGGATTTCCTTCTTTCATGGACGAATAGTATTCCAGTGTATAGATAAACCACATTTTCTCTGCTCATTCATCTGTTGCGTCACTGAGGTTGTTTCCATGTTTTGGCTATTGTAAATAATGCTGCAACCTGCAGCATTATCACTATCTTTTCAAGACAGTGATTTGAAGGAACCCCACACTTTTGAAAATCCAGTGCTCTTGTCACGCTTGAAAATTGTCAGCCTCATGAGTATTAAATGTATCTCATGGTCATTTTTATTGTCTTTTCTGTAATGACTATTAAGCTGAACATCTTCTTCCTAATTTTATACTGAGGTTCCCTTTTTGTTAATTGCATATTTCTACTGTTGCACATTTTTCTAGTAGATTGCCTGTTTCTTTTTTTTTGTTTATAGGAAATTCTTTTTGTATTATGGATATTAACCCTTTATTCATGTTCCATGTTGTAGTAAAAATCTTACACCATCTTTGGCAAGCATTTTCACTTTCTTTCTGGTTTCTTTTGCTGTATAAAAGTTTCAAAAGTCAATATCTATATTTATCATTTCCTTTTATTCATAGTTTGTGAAGGCTATGAAACCTTGAAACATTATTATGCCTTGATTTAAAAAAGGCATTTTGTTTCCTCATGTGGAGTTCATAAAGGCATTTTCCTCAACTTGCTCTAAAGTTTTAAAGCTTTGCCTTTCATTTTTCATCTTTTTCATGTGTGTGGAGTATTTTTCTGTAACCAAGGAATCTAATTTTATTTTATTCTATTCTTTGTATGAATGGTCCTACCACCATTTCTTGACAAGACAATGCTACTGCTCTCAAATAGCAAGTCTCTCTATCACTGTTTCTGACTTATCTATTCTGTTCTATTGGCCTGTTTATCTATTCCAAGCCAAGATTTCTCTGAATTTTACTACTATAGCTTTAAAATAAGTAGACATGAGGTAGGCAAAATTGTCCTGGTCTCTATTAACCTTTTTAAATTTTATTTAGATTTTAGAATTAAGTTCTTTCTGCCTCTTGAATTTCATTGGTACTGCATTGTATTTATAAATTATTTGGAATAAATTGATGTCTGATACTTAGTCTTTTCAACTATTATGATGGCATATCTCTCAACTTATTCATACCCTCCTCATTGTCTTTCAGTAATAGTTTCTAATTTTCTTTATAAAAGTTTTCTCATCTAAATCTTAAATGGCTTATAGTTTCCATTGTAATTAATGATATTTTTATTATTAGATTTTATTCATTGTTGCTAATGCATGGATTTTTGTAATTAACTAGTATCTAGCAAGACTTCTTAACTCTTTCATTAGTTGTCATAATTTTTAATGGACTTTTTTTTGGATTTTCTGTGTACCCAGTGACAGTTCTGTTTCTTTTTTTCTTGTTTGTTTTTTTGGGTTTTTTGTTTGTTTGTTTTTTCCTAGTCTATACACTCCCCTGCCCCTCACCCCCTTGGCTTAATGATCAGGGCAAAAAATTTAGTATCATATCAAATTAAACAGTGGTAGCCATCATTCTTCTGTCATTACTGATTTTAAAGCAAATTCATCTAGTGTTTTACCTTTAAGTATTTTCTATTGGTTGGGGCGATGTTAATAAGGGCTGACATTTTTTAACTCATTGTTTTCAGAGACATTTGAAGGTTATTTACATATAAAAATCATTTACCACTCTGAATGAAGAAGTTTTAGCACAAGGTTAAGTAATTAGCCTAGTCATGTGGCAGAGCTAAGATCTGATTCAGATTGGGCTCCACAATGGACATGCTTATCCAAAATGTTACACTATCTAGATATATTTTTTTATCAATTATAGGAAGTTCCCTTCCATTCCTGATCTACTAAAAATTCCTTAATCATTCTGGGATTGAAGTTCATCAACTACTTTTTCATCAGCTACTAAAAATATCACATGGTTTTCCTTTGTATAAATTAAATATTATTATAAAAATATATTATAAAATTATTTATTACATTATAGATTTTCCTTCCTATATAATTGTCTTTGTCTAGTTTTGATCAAGACTATACAATCCCCCAACTTTGGGAGCATTCTTACTTTTCTAATATCTAGAATAATTTGTATAAGATAGGGATCATCTGTTTCTCAAACATTTGTGAGAACTTCCCTGTAGAACTAGGGACTTGGTGATCTGAGGTAGTAGAATTTTAGTGGTTATAAATCTATCCAGGTTTTCTACTTTATCTTTGATTTCTGAAAGTCGGCTTCCTAAAAATTATTTTCATCCAAGTTTTCAAATTGTTGACATAAAATATTTGCAGTATTTTCTTACTTTATTTGTTGCTGTATGTTTTTTATTAACGTTTGGTTCTTGTGTTAGTATTTCTTCCTGTCTATTTTCTCTGCATCTCTGCTTTCTCTTTTTTCAGGTTTATCGAAATAAATACTTACCTTACTAATTTTCTGAATTTTTTTCTCTTCTAATATGAACTTTTGTGGCTATATTTTTTTCTAAGCACATCTTTACCTGATTTGCAAAAGTCTTAAAATGCAGAGAATTATTATCAATGATTCTAAACTTGTCCTAATACCACAGCGTTATGATTTTTTTTGCATCAGAGTTCCTTAGAAATAGTGCCAATTAATTTTACTCGCTTATTTACTCTCTGCATTCCCATTTACTCCACTAACTCCCTACACATATACTAAAATACAAGCGTCTTAAGAGCAAGATCTCTGTTATTCACCAGTATACAATTAGTACCTTAGAATAAGTGCTTACACACCGTAATTTTGGTAATTATTTGATTGATTGATTTTGAGCAACCTAAAGAGGTGTCTTCTCATTTTGAAATCAAGTCATAATTAGAATCATAGAATAATAACATTACTGAAATATCAGAAATCTTAGCGATACATCTCTGTCCTGCATTTTGTAAGGAGAACTTGGCTCTTTAGGAATAGCTACTTATATCTGCAAACTAACAGGCTTATAAAGAAGACCTATTTAAGAGGAAAACAAAAGAAAAAGGAAAGGAAAGAAAAGGAGAAGAGGGGCTCCTGGGTGGCTCAGTTGGTTAAGCATCTCACTTGGTTAAGCATCCCAGGTCATTATCTCACGGTTTGTGAGTTTGAGCCCCGCATTGGGCTCTGTGCTGACAGCTCAGAGCTCAGAACCCGGAGCCTGCTTTGGATTCTGTGTCTCCCTCTCTCTCTGCCATTCCCCCACTCATGCTCTGTCTCTCAAAAATAAATAATAATTTGAAAAATTAAATAAATAAAAAGAAAAAAGAGAGGAGAGGAGGAAGCAAGCAAAGAAGGAAAGAAAAGAAGGAAAGAAAAACAAGAAAGCTGTAACCAAGTCAGTAAAGCTAGATTCTATTGTAAAACATTTCCATAGATCTCTAGGATAAAAGATACAGGAAAAATTCCACAAATACTACCATGCTTAGTGCAGGTGGTACTAACTGATTCCAGCATTCTTTCTTGTGGAAACTGGAATTAACCTCACAATCCTTTCTCTACTTAACATTCCAGGTAGCCATTCCTAAATCCATATAATTAAACACTTGAGATAAAACCTACTCTCCTTTTTCTTAACTAACTTCTATCTATTTCTATTTCCCAGCTTGATCTATTTCCATGTCCCATCATTTCCAAAATTTCCAAAATTCCTAAGATTTATGTTGTCATAGGAAAAGGACCACAAGTGCAAATGTTTTTAAAAGATAAAATTAATCATTAGGTACCTACTATATTCTAGATACAATGATTAGTTCCTTTTAATGAATTCTCTCTATCCTTCCCATGAGCAGGATAATTTATAAATGCAACAGAAATATTAAAGCTAACACAAATAAGTGATAAGTATCTCTATCCCTATTTTACAAATGGCAAAGCTAAGGATCAGACTATTAAAAAGAGTTACAGAGGGGCGCCTGGGTGTCTCAGTCGTTTGGGCATCCAACTTCTGCTCAGGTCATGATCTCACAGTCTTTGAGTTTGAGTCCCACATTGGACTCTGTGCTGAGAGCTCAGAGCCTGGAACTTGCTTTGGATTCTGTGTCTCCCTCTTTCTCTTTCTCTCTCTCTCTCTCTCTCTCTCTCTCTCTCTGTCAAAAATAAACACTAAAATAAAACATTAATATATATATTAAAAATAGTTACAGAAAATGATATAATTATTATTACTATTAGAGTAAAAGCAAATAAAAATATAAAAGTCAAACAGAGAGAAATACATACTCATTCCATGAACTTCGATCTTTCTCCCCGGACCCTGCAATTACTCCCTACCATGCTCAGCTACTACATGATGCCTACTTACACACAATTTCATGAAGTCTTATTTTTATACTCCAGACAGTATTTCTTGCCGATGTTAGTGTTAAGTTCATGCTAGTCCCCAAATCCAACCTAATTAATTCTCTGGACTCTCATCCATAGAAAAGTTCCATGCCCCAGTTCAGGGTCTCCAGGGTCTGCCTTTTTTCATCAGCCTCCCTATTTCCTATCCTTATTCAAAACATGTTACCTCTTTAATTGTTTTGTTTCTTAAAGCTAATAAATCGGTCCTTCTATTTCTTTCTGCCAAAGACAAACATCTCAGAATTTTTATAAAATATGCACCCCCAAAATAACTGACATATACATTGAGGCCTGGAATAGTAAAAAGCTTTTCCTTTGTCATTTGTAATACATGTTCCATACCTTCACTTATGCATGTTGGTTTCTGTTGGCACTGAAAAGTAGAGTTTTAAAGTCTTGACTCACTCTAAATCCATAATGTTTTTGGTAGGCCTTTAATTTAAAAGCAACCCCTACCTCTCTTAGAGCTCACACCAGAGTATAGTTATCATTGCCTCTTTCCATTTCCCCCTTGAAGATAGATACTGAATCTTAGTTTTGTTTGTGTGCAAACACACAATAGTTGTGCAATGAACGAATCCTGTATGTGAACGTTGCAAAAACACAAGCCTGATAACAAGGAGTCTGGAAGGAATACTACTTTCTGCTTATGTAAAGCAAATTGTGGATATGCCTTTATGTGGTAGAAAATAGTAAATTGGAGTGGAGAAGTGGAAGTCTGAAAGGAGGTGTTTGGCTAATTATAAAGCAATGTCTTCACAAAGAGTTTAAATCAGGCAGGCCTGGTCTCCATTGTAATTTTAATGAGATACAACGTTAACAGATTTACAGTTGAATAAATATTTAGAGTTCAAGCAGTACTCTCATTTGCATTGTTTTAACTTTAGGACCATTTTAGATCATAATGTTAATAAGTATGTCTTAAAAATTTATAATTATAACATTTAAACAAATGGGGCTCATACAGTAGTAAAATTTGTATTCTTTTAACAAAATGCATTGATTCTGATGGAGAGAGAATATATAGTTTTGTGCCAGTGGAGGGAAACTGCTGGTAGCTGGTGCTTTAGCTGGCAGGGAACGTCAATTTATAGGCACCAGTATGGACAGTGAAAGACTTATGACTGACTGTTTATATACGGTATAAGTTAGCCATCTGCTCTAAGAACCTGAAAAGTATCATAAATTACTTCCTAAATTAACATAACATTTTTTTTCCATAGAGCAACTTATTACATCTCAGTTATTACCCTGAGGTAGTCTGGGGTCAACTGTGTAATACTTCCCCAAATAAAAGAGATACATGTATGGCTCATCCCTATTCTCTAAAAGCGCCTCTAGCCGGCCTTATGTGAAGGCTCGGGCCTGCAATAGGGAGGCCTCTGGGGACTGAGTATGATCAGATGAGGGAATTATAATGCATATACATCATGAAGGGAGCTTAGTTCTCAGTTTCTGAAATCATGCCAGCAGATAAATGTCCCTCCACACATGTCTACCATCCTGGAAATAACAGGCAGTTGGATATTGTACAGTCTGGTTACCCTTCAAGACCAAAAATAACATATAACCACTTTTGATTATCCACAAGATGACATTATTCAGAATAATGGTCCCTTAGCGAGCATATAGCTATATGTGGAAACAAATTTTGAAGTAAAAATGCCTTTAACAACAAAAATATGTGTGTTTCTTTTTCTCCCAGAAAAGAAAATATTTATTTATAAATCAGTCACTAAGTATGAACTCAACACACATACCTATGTATGGTTCAAAGTATGATAAACTTCATAGCGTTGTAGATATTACACTTAGTATATGTAATGTGATCTCAACACCCATAGGTTTTCAGGAATAAAATGGAAACAGAAACATAGTAAAGCTTTAATTTTTCCAACTGAATTTTCTTTAAACCACAGTTTTGGTTCCTAATGTCAAATTGTTTTTTCATTAAGCACTGAGGATATTTTATTTTAAATTTTTTAGTTTATTTGTTTTAATTTAATTTTTTTTCAATTTACATCCAAATTAGTCAGCATATAGTGCAACAATGATTTCAGGAGTAGATTCCTTAATGCCCCTTACCCATTTAGTCCATCCCCCCTCCCACAACCCCTCCAGCAACCCTCAGTTTGTTCTCCATATTTATGAGTCTCTTCTGTTTTGTCCCCTTCCCTATTTTTATATTATTTTTGTTTCCCTTCCCTTATGCTCATCTGTTTTGTCTCTTAAAGTCCTCATATGAGTGAAGTCATATATTTGTCTTTCTCTGACTGACTAATTTCACTTGGCATTAACACCCTCCAGTTCCATCCATGTAGTTGCAAATGGCAAGATTTCATTCTTTTTGATTGCCGAGTAATACTTCATTGTGTATATATACCACGTCTTCTTTATCCATCCATCCATCGATGGACATTTGGGCTCTTTCCATACTTTGGCTATTGTCGATAATATTGCCATAAACATTGTGGTGCATGTGTCCCTTTGAAATACACACCTGTATCCCTTGGATAAATACCTAGTAGTGCAATTGCTGGGTAACAGGATAGTTCTATTTTTAATTTTTTGAGGAACCTCCGTACTGTTTTCCAGAGTGGCTGCACCAGCTTGCATCCCCATATTTTATTTTATTTTTAATGTTTATTCACTTTTCAGAGAGAGACAGAGTGTGAGTGGGGGAGGGGTAGAGAGAGACGAGACACAGAATCTGAAACAGGCTCCAGGCTCTGAGCTGTCAGCACAGAGCCTGATGGAGGGCTCGAACCCATGCACCGCGAGATCATGACCTGAGTCGAAGTCGTAAACTTAACTGACTGAACCATCCAGGTGCTCTAGCATTTAGGATATTTTCATTGCTGGTGGAAAAATTCTGTAAAGAAATGTTTTGTAAAAATTTTTTTAAAAAGCCATAGGTAAGGTATAAGCTTTATGTCTTATGTTTACTTCTATCTTGTAGCAGACTTCTTAGGTACTTTTTTTTGGAGAATATAAGGCAAGGGAGACTTCAGCCTAGGATCTATTCAGTAGGCAAACTACTATGAAGGTAAATAAAATTAATTATTCATAAAAATAATACTATCAACTTGT
This sequence comes from Acinonyx jubatus, assembly GCF_027475565.1. Taxonomy (NCBI): domain Eukaryota; kingdom Metazoa; phylum Chordata; class Mammalia; order Carnivora; family Felidae; genus Acinonyx; species Acinonyx jubatus. The sequence goes on from NC_069394.1 coordinate 26,045,127, forward strand.
CTGCCTCACAATTTTTTTTTCAAAAACTCAAATTACCTTTCCATCTACCTCCTAGACCTTTGCATAAGGATTCCCCAGACATTTTCAAAATTTACAGATAATTGCTATGGCAGGCATGGAAATAAACAAGGGCAGTATTATCCATAGACAGCTAGTCACCAAGGATTTAAAGTAGCAGGTAAACATAGTAATGAGGTAAATGAATCTTCTCAAAATGAGGCTAGCAATATAAAATTGTTGCAGAGGCAATATATTTAACTTTTTGGCATATTTCCCTTTCCTCAAAAAGTAGGACATTTGCAGTACAGATTCACTGATATGTCACTGAAACTATTGGGAAAACTTTAGAGAAGAAAAAAGCAAACTTTTTAAAAGAGGAATATCAGGTGGTTAGGGTTGCCAAAGAGATGAATCCTCTTAAACAGCAATTTCGGTTCTTTCTTTTCCCTCAAGGGAAAGTAGTATTCACACTGCTTGTTGTTTCTGGAAAACGGTATTGTGGGACTATTTTACCTAGTAAGAAATATAAGTTCTTGGATTGAGAAGTAATTTTTATCATGAACTCTGAGTATAATTTATGGGATGCAAATTTTGTGTGTGTGTGTGCACATGTGTGTGTGCACTTGGGAGATGATTAAGTTATTTAGATTTGGACTGAAACTCAGGAATCAGGTTTCCCCAACTTACACACTTGTTTCCTTCACCTGCCTTGTCCTTCACCTAGTCAGCTCATTTTCTCTCCATGTTCAGCTTAGATGTCAGTTCTCCAGGAAGGTTCCTGAATGCATCCACATATGTTATACTCTTGAGAGTTACAAGTATTCATTTAATAGAACTAATAAGCTGTAAATGCCATGAGGGCCAAAATATATTCTGAATGTGCACTGCTATATTTCCAAAGTTCACTGCGTAGTGTGGGCTCTTAAGTGCCTGTTGGAAAGAAGGAAAGAAAAAAAGCAGAACTTCGTTCCTCTGATATTCTATTAAAATCATTTAAACGGTTAATTCTGCCATTGCCTCTTTAGCTGAATTGGGAGAAATCTTGCTAGTGTTCTTTATAAAACACAAATTTCTCCTCATTTTCTGTGAATGTTGAAGTACTTTGAACTTTGTAAAGTTTTATGAGTGGAAGAAATATATTCCTACTGCTGCAGGTAAGAAGATTTGGATATATGATAATAAAATAATTTCTGTGATAGCCGAACACGAAGACATTATTGACTTAAATTCCAATGATTCCACGAGTCATATGCAGAGATATACCCACCTCCTGATTTCCCATTAACATAAAATAAATTCTAATGTAGAAAATTATATTTGTTATCCTGAAATTGTGATGGCCCTTACATTTTTGTATTATTTCTTAAGTAACCTATAATAATATTAATATGGAAATATTAGGGAATTGCTCAGATCTGTTAACAACAATTTGTATTAGAGCTTATTCCCCAAAATGGATGAACTGATCTTTGTGTTTCTCTACATGTTTTCAAAATGTTCTGTCATCCTCTTTAGTTCACTATCGGGGTGCACAGAGAACTTTTAGTTCCTTTGTTCCTTTGTTGTGAATGGACTTAATTTTAAATTTGTGTTAGCTTTAAAAGCACTTGGCTTTAACATAGACTCTCTGTCCAAAAAGATCATGGCTTGGATGTCATAAAGATTTTGCTGCTTTTTAATGATGGATAGACAGACCTCTGGTGGACATGGGAGGTGACTAGAGGAGGTAGGTTACAATAAATGATTTCACCTTCCTACCAGTGGTGAAATGAGCTGAGCTCAACACCGGTGGTAGTATCATTTCTAGGTTCAGTCACAGGGAATGGGTGTGTCCTTTATATGGAGGAATAAAGCAGTAATAAATAAAGAAATAAATCCTGCTTCTTTTCCAAAATAATTCATTGAAAATATGTATGCATTTATAAATATTATTGCATACAATTTATAATAAACTCTAACACCCAATGTTTGACTGCATATTAGATACTAATTTTAATGAAAAGTCCAGCGAAGAATTTTATGCTCTTACTTATCAATATGAATTAGCAAAGTGTCACATATGATTATGGGCTACTTTGTACTTTGAGCCCACAAACAGAAGCGGACAGAATGCTGGTGCCTTCCCGTCTGTTTAGAAGTAGAAATGAAGTAATAGTAAAACTTTCGTGGAAAATAATGTTTTCAACAATTCATTTTATATCAACACTGTTTTACAGCAAAACTTCGAGAGTCCTGCTTTGATCCAGGCAATATAATGAATGGCACCAGACTTGGAATGGATTATAAATTAGGGTCAACAGTCACCTATTATTGTGATGCTGGTTATGTTCTTCAAGGTTATTCGACACTCACCTGTATCATGGGAGATGATGGAAGACCTGGATGGAATAGAGCCTTACCAAGTTGTCATGGTAAGAAATATATATAAATATATATATATATAAATATAAAAATATAAAATATATATATATATATATATATATATATATATATATATATATATAGTCTGAGCTTATATTTTTAGACAGAATCAGGAAATATTTAAACCCATTTTTATATTTTTAAAAATTGACCACTTAACATTCAATCTACAAGTGTGATATAGGCCAGGCAGAGATTTTATCAAGGATTTTTAAATTGCATTCATTAAAGAAATGGTTTTGGGAAAGTACTTATATTCCCAGGTGTCTCTAAAGCAATGCACACGTTATTGTAGGCAAGCTCCCTGGCACAAGGATATTGCCTTTTTCTATTCTGTGTTCAGGACTTAGAGGAGCGCCTGAGAAAATTAGGTGCTCAGAAGATACTGGCTGAGTAAAGGAAGAACGAATACACTGAAACTGACATTTCAACAACATAGATAAATGCAGTGACTTAAATATGATCAAGAACTGGTGATAAATCTTTATCCAAACTACACATTTTTCCTAAAAATTAAAGTTGCCTAGAAGTGACAACCATATTGGAGCTGCTGAGGCGGGTCTCACAACAGGGGGAAGGCTCAAGGACACAGTAAAATGGAGGAAGACCTAAAATTAGTTTCAGTAATATCATATCAGATATGTAACTGCCACCGCTAGAGTTAGTACCAGACCAGTGCATCAGATTCAACTTGATACAGGAACTGACAGTGATCATAGCCAGGAGAAGACTGCTGATCTTAGAAAAAGTTAGGAAAAATACATTAGGAAAAATATATTCAAGGGGAAGACACTTAATGTTCTTGAGATTAAGGAAGTTACTGAAGAGGCACCAGAAACAGAGATGGCACCTTCACTTAGGGTGTGGAATTTGCTAAGCATTTAGCCACAGTAAATGAACAGCCTATTCAGAATTTTGAAAAGATGATTCAGTGGACACAGGAGGGAAGATTGGGGGAGTCCCCAATGAATAATGAAGGAGTTGTGATGATGATGGTTCATGAATATATATTTCTGGATAAATACCAGGAGGATTTTTCACAACAAGGACCAATTTGTCACTTTATGGAACCAGTACCCCGTGTTCTTTCTAAAATGCACATCTGAGTGTTAGAAAAGTCCAACACAGTGGTTGAAACATTATTTTAATGAAAAACAGGACATTCTAAAATAAAGTGATGCACAGTTCATTTGCAGACCATGGAAATTTTTATTTCAAGCTTTTGGAGATGGATTTTATAGCTAAATAAAATAATACTGCATGTTGAAAAATCATATACTTGTATACAAGTCTATGAGGACAGAGATACTGTGGGAAAAAAAAAAAGTTCAGTAAGGAGATAAAAACTATGATATCACTTTGGAAAGTTACCACAGACTCCCTCATCAGTTGAATGATCCCCATGCATTGTACAAAACTGACATGGAGATGATATCATCTAGAGCAGATTTTCTAAACTATAGGTCACCACCAGTGAGTCATAAAATCAATTCACTGGGTCGTGACCAGCATTTTTATAACTGATATAACATTGAATAAAATAAAATAAAAGATAAATACATAAAAAGAAGAGAAAAATGTTATAATCCAAAGACCATAGTAAGGATAAATATTTTTTTGTGGAACTCTTTTCAGCTATCTATAAAGAAATAAATAAAATACAATAAATATGTGTGTGGAGGGTGTGTGTGTGCATGTAGATGTATATGAGTATATTTGCAATGAGGTAATGTATATTTCTTACTATGAGTTGCAGTGAGAAAAAACAATTTTGATCTGATGATTAAAAGAATAGATTTTTGATGTCTGGTACACATAGTAATTTTTCTTAATTATATAATATATTCATGTACTCGGATTATGTGTGTATTATTTCTGACTTAAACAAGTCATTTAACCTCTCTAGAGTCTCTCATCTGTAAAATCAGAGTATTTGAAATTCTTTACTTCAGAATGTTGTGTAAGAACTAAAGACAAGGTACTTACCTACTAAATGGTCATTCTGTTAGTAACAGAACAGCCAATTAAAACGTGGCTTGAGTCGATGGTTTCATCTATCAGAAGACAAGGGGAATAAAAGGAGAAATAATTACTTTGAATTTCATTCTGCCAAAGAGAAAAAAAAATAATGAATGGCACGAAAGTTTATAAAAAGTTTAAGAGAAAGTGTGGTTGTTTTGTCTTAAGAGCCATGCAAAAGAGGAATTTGTGGATAGACAGAAAATTCATTAAAAAACTAACAAACAAACAAGCAACAACAACAAAAAAACATGGAAAATTTTCTGAAGCCAAACAAGAAATAACCAAAATCCTGACAGAGAAAACCAAAGAATAAAGAAAACTATAGATCAGGGGCTCCTGGGTGGCTCAGTAGGTTAAGCTTCAGGTTCTTGATTTTGGCTCAGGTCATCATCTTGGACTTCATGAGATCAAGCCCACATCAGGCTCTACACTGATAGCACAGAGGCTGCCTAAGATTCTCTCTCTCCCTCCTTCTCTTCCCCTCCCCCTACTCTCTTTCTCTCAAAATAAATAAGTATACATTTTTAAAAAAACTATAGATCAAAAAGATAAGTCTTAATCACTGGGATAAATTATTAAATACATGGTTTTCAATGGCTTAGGTGAAAAAGACAGGTGTAGCTGAATATGCATTCACTAAGAATATGCCTGCCTAGAATAATCCTATTCCTTGCCATAGATTTCTATATTGATAGGTCATAGAAATGTTAATTGAGCATGGACTATACCATAATGTATACAAATGGTCCTTCTGAACCAAAAATATTTCATGGGATCAATTACAGCTCAACCAAGTGTATTTCATGTTGGTTTAATAGTCAATATCTACAAACAAAACAAAGGCAAGGGTAGACCTGTGTTCAAATCCTCTTACTATATCTATGACCTCAGATGAGCTAAGCCTTGATTTTTAAATCTCTAAAACTGGATGACAGTTATTAACTCAATAGATTATGTGAAGATTCAATTAACCATAGCACATACAGAAGGCCTAGTGAATTTCTCAGCAAACATTGGCATATTAATACGTGTGATATTCAAAATGTTCTGAAAGAAGCACAGCACTAGAAAACATACATTGCACTTTGCATTGTATGTTATGTTTTAGTGGAACTGGTATATTTCTATCATTTTAACATTAATTAAATCTAATTTATTAATGTTAATATATGGATACACATTTACCCACTCCTAAAAACAGCACAAATGTTTAGTATTTTTAAATTTCTTAAAAGAGAATAATCTTCACTATCAGTTTAGTTGGATATGACTAGACTTTTGCCTACAATGCCAAGATACTATGGAAATCAAAGTTATTGCATGCATACCTTATACTATTACCCAAAATTGAAGATATATTCATGTTAAAATATGACCATGTCTGATGATTTCTAGTATGGGGGGAAGCCCATGTTTTAGAATTAGATGTAATTAACTCTAAACAATGTTTTAAAACCAAGAGAAGACCTAAAATCAGCTATGTGACCTTGTATAATTTATGTGTCTAAGCATGAGATAATATTGTATAGTTTGTAAGGTTGTTGGGAGAATTATATTAAATAACTCATTTGGAACATTTGGTTTTGGGGTTCCTGCTAGCTCAGTCAGTAGAGCATGTGACTCTTAATCTTGGGGTCATGAGTTCAAGCCCCACGCTGGGCTTAGAGGTTATCTAATAACATAAAATAAAATATAAAAATAAATAAATAAATAAATAAATAAATAAATAAATAAATAAATAAATAAAACATTGGTTCTGAAGTAATTACTATATCACAGTAAGGAGAGCTTAATATATTTTAGTTTCTTGATCAGGTTCGCACGTATCTGTTTGTTTTCCCTCACAGTAATTATACAGAAACCCAAAATACACAGAACTGGCTGACTTTCAGATTTAATAATTTAATACTTTGAAAGTCAAAATTAGTGGGTAAAGCATCTGCAAAAGAGCCAGAAGTTTTTTTGTTCATAAGGATAAATTTTTAAATTAAGATATATTTTGTATTTTTTATCAAAGTAAAATATACATGGGATAACTGAGAAAATAATTTAAAATAGCTTAGCATTTAAAGTAATTTATTTTTTTAAGTTTATCTATTTTGAGAGGGGGAGGGCAGGGGTAAGGGGGGAGAGAGGGAACCCCAAGCAAACTCTCCACTCTCAGTGTAGAGCCCGATGCGGAGCTTGAACTCATGAACCATGAGATCATGACCTGAGCCAAAATCAAGAGTCGGATACTTAAATGACTGAGCCAACCAGGCGTCCCAATTTAAAGTTATTTAAAGCACTGGTCATCTGCCTCACCCCCCCCACCTCTATTCTGCTATTACTCAGCTGAGCCTTCTAATAATTTCTAGTTCTAATTGCTCTGATGGTCCTCTCCATGACTCTGCATAACATATGAAGCTCTGTTTCTTGATTTGCCAACTCTAGACAATTTCCATTGATTTCCAGGTATAAAAGATAAAGAGTTATGTCAAATCCACAGCCCCTCTCTTCAATATTCCAGAAATATGTTGTTTGTTTATTCTAGTAATTGCCTTTGTCATGAATTAATTTTTTTATGCCTCTGTTGTTAATATCATTAATGTTTAAGAATTAGATTGCCAGGCTCTGCTGCTTTTCATGCTGCATATTACCCACCCCTCGGTATAATGTTGACTAATATCTCTGAGAACATGGGCAGGAAATTTTGACTGATAGTCTTCACTTTTGAGTATATAAGTAGGATGTTGGCTATTAGACCATGATCCCTAAGTGCCAAAATAACTAAAGCTTTTCATTTTTTACATAAAAGTAAACACCAGCATGACCTTTAATGCAATATTTAAATGCAATATTTTGCTTTTTCTTATAATGTTTCACTCTGAAAGACCATAAGCTCCCAAAGTCTCAGGCTACATGTTTAGCATGAAACATATTAATTTATACATGCAGCCTCTTAGTAAATATGTTTATCCTGAACCGAACCGTAAGAATTTACAGTTTGTCTATTTTAGAGGATAGGATTTTTTTTAATCATGGTTTAAGATTGTGTACATTTTAAATCTGAAGGAAATATTTTCAAGAGCTTATGTTGGACCCTGGGAGATTGTATTTGTCAGAAGTAGATCCAAAATGATAGCATCCTGTGGTAAGTCCTGCTCAGTGATGAGAAACCCTGCAGTTTATCTCATGAAAATGTCACAGGTATTAAATGATAGCAAAACAGAATATCCGTACCTGCAATTCACTTTGTGATCAAAAAAAAAGTGCTTGGAAAATAATTTCTTACCTTCTTATTTTTCATACTTTGAAAAGTATGTTGAAACTCTGAGTTACTTTAGAAAACTAAAGTGAGTTACTTTAGAAAACTATAGACACACTGGATTAAAGTGGAACTCTTATTGCTCTTATCCATAAAACGACTCAATATTAGCTAAAGGAAATGAAACACAAATAGTGACAGATTCCATCTTTTTCCCTTAATATTCACTACTTGATTTATTTCACCTAATGGCATTGCAGTTGTTTATATAAGCACACCTCTACCCTAACCTAGGGCAACTACAGGCTATCTCTTAGCTCTTAGCCTCCCCCCTGGCTAGTTTCTCTCTTTCCCTTGTTTCCTGATACAATCTCTTATGAACACAACAAAGTAATCTTTCAAACATATGTCAGATTATATCAAAATCCACCAGTGACTTTCTAAATCTGAGTAAATTCCAAAGATCTTACAATATGAGGTTCTACTTAATCTACCTATATATACTCTGACCTCTTTACTATTCTTGCTCCCTACTACACTCTTTGGGCCACAAGGGCCTCCTTGATGTTTCTTGAAAGCACTGTTCACACTTCCACCTCAGGGCTTTTGCACTTACTTGTCCTTTTTGTCTGAATACTTTTTTTCCCAGCTTTCTGGCTGAAGCTCTCAGACTTCCTTTAGGCTTCTGACCACTTGTTTTCTTAGTAGAAAAAAACATTCCAATTTACCCTCTCCTTGCTCCCTAAAGCTTCCAGGATGGAATCAAGTATATCTAAAGTTGAAATATTTCTGGTGTGTGCAAAGTCCCAGTTATTTTAGGGCCTTAGAACTTTGAAAGGTAGATCATTAAATTTAGAAGTACTAGGCACAGCACTAATACAATATTGTTTTTTTTAACTGAGATATAATTGACATATAACATTAAATTTGCTTTAGATATACAACAATATGATTTGTATTTATATATATTACGAAATGATCGCAACAATAAGTACAGTTGACATCCATCACCACACAGTAACAATTTTGTCTTATGATAAATAATTTCAAGATGTACTCTCTTAGCAACTTTCAGATATGCAAGATAGTACTATTAATGATATCGTCATGCTGCACATTACATACCCATGGCTTATTTATTTCATGATTGGACCAATGCAGTATTCTTGATCTTTTCCATTGCTATAGCATACAGTGGAACATGCATTTGACAGTTAATTACAATAATAAGACCCTAAGAATAAACATATTTGTACTGTTAAAGAATCAGTAGCTTTCCACTTATTCTAAAGAAGAGATGGTATCATGCATTCCTCTTTTTCAAGCATTCAAAAGTATGAATTATATGCCTGGTCCTGCGCTATGAATTCAATATGGTTCTTGCCCTTAGAGAGTTTATAATCAGAGGATATACAGACAGATACGGTCCATTGCTGGAAATAAAATCAGTGCTGCACGCACAGCATGGAGGTGCCTCTGAACCAATTACAAAGAGACATCAGGAAAGTCTTCCTTGAGGCGCCTGGTTGCTCAGTTGGTTAAGCTTCGGACTTCAGCTCAGGTCATGATCTCGCGGTTCATGGGGGGGTTTGAGCCCCACGTCAGGCTCTGTTACTGATTGCTCAGAGCCTGGAGTCTGCTTCGGATTCTGCGTCTCCCTCTTTTTCTGCCCTCCCCCACTCACGCTCTGTCTCTCAAAAAATGAATACATGTTAATTTTTTTTTAAAAGAAAGTCTTCCTTATAAAAATGACACATAAAGTGAATCTTAAAAATATCAGTAAGAATAAACCAGGAGGTACAGGCATGAGGAGATGGTGCCTTTCACACCCGGGGTTGAGCATTTATAAATATATACAGGCAAGAGTAAACGAAGGAAAGTAGGTAGAATTTCCAGCAGCTCAACATGGCAAGCCTAGAGAGAGGACTCATAGAGATCATAGTTTATCTGTACTGAGAATGGTTTGAAGTTTTGTACATATATTATTTAGAGCCTAACACAACTCCATGAATTGAGGACTACTAATATTCTCATTTACAGATGAGGAAACAAAGACACAAAGAGAGGTTCAGTCACTTGCTCTAAGTCACAGTTGCCCAGCAGTCATGTTTTGGAGTCTAGGCTCAATCACTGCCCTATAGGTAGGCTGATTAATTCTACAAATGACCTTGCATTCATCTTTTTTATATCTGCAGTTATGGCAAATTGCAGTTGATTAAGTGTTTCATGAATGGATATGTGGCATGAAAAATAAGTGGTGAAATTTGGGGCTCTCCACTTATTTCTGAAATCTTCCTCCATGCTAAGTATGAGAATTAATAAAAAGTAAATTCCTACCAATAACTAATAAAAGTGTTCATCTGACATGCATTTTTGCATTGCATTTGAAATACAACCTTACACAGAATGCAAATAAATACCTTAATAGATATAGTCAGTGTTAGTTCTTTTGAATATTGGCACCATTATTTTCAATACCTTTGTTTCTCTCCTGCTAATGTAAGTCCTAGATTCTGGGGGGAAAAAGAGAATTAAGTAACTCAATCATTGGTAACTATAAGTCTTTTCAAAGTACATACACACGAGTACGTTAAGATTAGACATCCAGTAGTCATAGGGCACCATTGTTTGTTCAACTTCCAATTATATGTGGAATGATAAAAGCTTTTAAAAGGGTAGCCCTCTTACCCTATCAACTGAAGAGAAAGCTTCAAAAGAAACAAACTAAAAAATAAAAAGTTCATTTTGTAATTCCAGCTCTCCAATTTTACAGTTATCTCTCATTAATAAACTCATATGATCTACTTTTAATTAAATCATATTGCTTTAATGTATGAAGTAGAAAACTCAACTCTTATTCCAGATCTCCTGCTTAAATGGCATGGCTTGTCTTGGGCTAATTTCTTATCACAAATGTCCTTGAGGTTTATAGAATTTTTTTTTGAGGTTTGAAACAAGTCTAGAGCCCCATTCCATTATAAATGCATATAGGTATCATCTAGTCTAATATACTGAGCCATTTAGCATTTGATGCCATTTAAAATATGTGATATAATTAAGGCATGTAGATGCAAGATTCATAAAACAAAGGCCTAGTGGTAAATTATTTCTGAGTATCATCAAATATCTGCCTTTCATTAGCTACACATAGGAATTTTGTTCACAGACATAATATACAGATTATGTTTCGTAACCATGCTAAAAAGAAGTGTACTGCATTTCTTTTCTTTTCCTTTCTTTCCTTTTTTTTTTTTTTAGTAAACTCTAGGCCCAGTGAGGGACTTGAACTCATGACCCCAAGATCAAGTGTCACATATTCTACCACCTGAGTCATGCACCCCAAAAGTATTTTCTATTTTAAAAACTTAAAGTAGTATTGAGACAAAACCAAGGCATGCTTGGTTTTTATGTGATGGGAGGGGGGGGGAGTATTACTTAAAATGAAACGGGAAGGAAAGCTAATGATATTGAGCACCTGCTATTTTCAGGCACTCTTATTTACATTATCACTCCAGTTGGCCTCCTGCATGCTAGTCTAGAGAATCATTAACATTGTTATAAACAAATCCCTGCTGCTATGAATTCTGGATCATACTATGTAGAGTCCCCTGTGTAAGAAGCAGTTTGATTGCAAATCAGTGCCTATAATTCAGAGCATATTTACTTGTGACCACTGACTTGGAGCTCATATTTTAAACCATCTTTATTTTCTCTGGTTTTGGGATCTCAGTCACTATGCCATATCTCCAGATGGGTGGTCTCGTGGCTTCTCATTGTACAAAGAAGCCCCTATTCTCCACTACCACGCAGGCTTTGAGTTAGACTTCAAACTTGCCTCCCTAACGTGTCACCAGTTTTTACAGAAAAGCAAAAAAAAAAAAAAAACAAAAAAAAAAAAACTTACATATACAGAAAATCTATCAACCCAGAAATTCTCTCCTTGCAGATCAAGAAAATAAAGTATACAGCAGTAACTATTAATAGTCATGTTGAGAATCAAACTGTATTAAGGAATGGTATTAAGGTAATAAGAAAACAGATCTAAAAATAGTCACAAATGTTCCTCTATTGGAGAAAAAAAACCTACTAAAAATTTCAACCCACAAAACCTAGAGAGAAAAAAATCAGACTTATTAGTGAATCAGGATATTTGGAATATAATGAACATTGCCGGCAGTCTATGAAAGATACTAGAAAGACCAGACAGAATCTCATACAAATTTATAAAGAAAGAACAAATAACACTTCTTTCATCTTCTTGAGACACACACTGAGGTACCTTGTCTCCATATACCTTGTGAGCATACCTTGGAAGAACCCTGAGTTAATTTCTGAAGAATTGTTTACTTCAGTCAGAAGGCCAGCAGTCCTGCACTATAAAATCAAAAGTTGGGGCCTATTATGTTTTAAAAGAGATGTCCTAAAGGAGGCTGCTGCTTTCCTCCCCTTTATTAAACACGGAAAATTTCATTTTACACTTACACTTCAGCAGTGAGCCATTCGCTCCAAGATATACACATAAAAGAAGATAATACAGAGCTCGCTGTGCAATAGGGAATTTTGTTCCTAATCCCAAATGCCAGATCCAGTTAGACTGAAATACTTGGGAGTGTTAGTGAGTAAATCTGGACCATACTAAGGCAATGGTTCTAAATATTTTCAAACCTAAGCCAAACTTAAGACTGGATATTTCTCCCCTAGTTCCAAATCTGAGTTTTAGGACCTTTCTGATTCAGGGAAGAATTGGTCTGTCATGTTAGGAAGAGATACAAGAGAGCGAAAAGGCAGGGGTCCTCCAGTGCAACTAATATTTTCCAGAACTTCATAGGCCAGAGCAACAATCTCTGAGCCAAGCACCGTTAAAGAAAAGAGAAAACAAAAAATTACGAAAGTCATCAGATGGATTTGGGAGGAATCTAATTAGAATTGGGTTTCTTTTTTGTGTAATGATGAATGCTATCCTAGAATTATCTTTTTTAGGTGTAAAAATATAATAAAGCACATAGGTGTAAATAATAAACTGATTATATTAAAACGCAGTTATCCAAGTACTTAAAATCTATAATTGAAAAAACAAATTTTGATGTAATAATATATTACTTCCTAATTATTCCCTTAAATTGGAAGTTCTGAAAAGCTTAATAACTACTATAGGGATAAGCAGAAATAATATTTTGAGGTATCCACAACAATTATGTAATATAAAAACATCTGTAATTTCTATTGGTGACAAAGTCGCAGTTACTTCTAATACTACTGTGGTTTTCTGCCTACGTTCGAAATGGAATGAAATGGTATAATTCACTAAAAATTAAAAAATCCCTAGGGTTGAAAAATATATGCATTTTTTTCCCTGTCCAAATTCATGAAACAAGAAAAAGAACCCCTGAGTTGTAAGAAAAAGGAGAAGACAGGCCAATTTCACCTCCTTTTCACTATTAACATTGGCTCCTGTTTCTCCCTGGCCTTCTAAAGTATACAGAGTCCAAAGAAGTAGAGGACTATGTCCACACCGATTGTTAACAGCTGGGCACAGTGACAGCCCCCCAACCCCCGCCACTCCTTGAGAAAACAGCTGAATTAAAGTTGTAGGTTCCTCTTCCTTTGGGTTGGAGTACCCTGGTCTTCATCCCTAGGGAAATGAAGAGGAGAGGAAAATAAAAACCACCGGCTCTTCCTAGAGGGAAACAATGCCCTGGGTAGAATCGCTTAAATGGCATTCCTCTCCCTCAAGGGAAGAGTTTGGCAGAAACACCAGGTAAGTTTCCTCCTGTCCTTTCTCTAAACTCTGTATTTCTTTCTGGGATTGATGAGATTAGTTCATCTTCCTAAGGCCTTTATGAAACCCTCAACATATTACCTCCAGAAGATTCTGTGGGGCCAGAGAGTTGTTTCATTCATTTTGTCTAAGCCTCACCATATACCAGATCCGTTTCCACTTTAAAATGTACTCTCTTGCAAGGCTACTCAATCAGTAAATAGTGAAGCTGGAATTCAAAACTAGATCTTGCAGACTCCAAAATTTGGGTTTTTATATTGCACTTGCTATGCTACCCTAAACAAGTGGTTTGAAAAATATGAGTTTTACATTCTGTGCATTTAGTCACCAGCAAGATAGTAATATACTGTATATTTTATTTTTCATAATATTTGTGACATATATTTATTACAAGTCCATTAAATAAACAGACACTCTGCTAAGCTCCAGAATTATAAGTAGTGCATAAAAAGACATGGAAATTTTGACTTAATAGATTTGGAGTTAAGTGATAGAGACAGACCTTAATCAAAAGGCCATACAAATAAGTGGCTTTATATAAATATAAAACAAGTTATAATAAGTGCCTTGAAAGTAATGGAATGCTATATGATGGGATCCTCTGAACTAATCTGGAAGACAGAGAAGACTTTCCTGAGAAATCAATGTGTAGCGATCCAGTAGGAGTAAGAAATTGTCACAGAGGATTTTTTTTTCCCTACACTCATTTTGTGCTAATATATTAGTTGTCTTAAAGTATGTTTTAAACAACAAAAGATTGCCATCACTTAAAATCAATGACTTAGAAATAAGAAACTAAGCAATGAAAAGGAATTTTAGTTTTTAAACAGCACCAATAATTCAACCAAAATTATTTTAAGAACTTGTCTTTCCATATCCAGTTTCCTAGCAATTGCTAGGGACTTGGGAGTATAGGGAATAGCAAGTGACTGCTAATGAGTACAGGAACTCCTTTGAGGATGACACATATTCTGAAATTAGGTAGAGGTGTGGTCCACAACTTTGTGAATATGCTAAACAACCACAACAATAATACTCAATTGTATACATCATACCTCAATCTTGAAAATGAGGTTAAAAATGAGTGACATAGGTATCACAGATGAACTACTAACATCCATTCTATTAGAATTTATATATGGTAGCATGGCAGATCTATCCAAGGAATGAATATAGCTCTTCAGAGGTCTTTGTCCTAGGATGACTCTTCTTCTTCTAAGAACATACACTCTGATGGAGAACACAGCTCACAGAGCACTGGTGCATGAAGGGAATGCCTTTCCAGGCAGCACAATCAAATGAGTGAGTCCAGGCAATCAGTGAGGTGACAGATGTAGAAGGACATCTCCTACTAAGTTTACTTAGTGAGGGATTAAAGTGGTTTACAAGCCACTGATTACAGCATTGAGATGGAGTTTTGTTTTTGTTGGTTTGTTTGTTTGTTTTTAGTGTTAAACAGGAGTGTGGAATTATAACAAAGGATTAATTCACAAGTAGTAAAGACTGATTTTTGCTTTTTTTTCTTTTGGGCGAATAGATGAGGCAATAGGAAACTCATAACAATATTATCTTTAGTTTTCCAGATAAATGAATGTGAATATATCAGAACTAATGGAAAAGAAAATGAAAATCAAAATAAATAAGTTACTTAAGGTAATCGTTTATATTTTAAAGAAATAGTTACTACCATTATGATAAGATGGCCTTATTAGAGGAACATCATCTAACAGATAAACAAAATGAAATGCTTATTTATTTAGGAGACATGATGCAAAGCATGAAATCAATGGCTGAATAATAAGCTATTTTTTACTAAGAACAGGTTTCAAACAAAGCAAGAGTAGTTTTAATCTTGAAGTCAATACTGGGAATATTAGCTGCCTGCATTACAAACTCAATTCCAAAGTTTAAGGCTTATGAAAGGACTTAGCTTAAAAAAAAAAAAAAAAGACTCGGTGGCAGACACAGCTTTCAAACCCTTTTTCTCCCAGGATTTTTGATTTGTGACATTCAATCAGGCTACATCAGGGCATAAGTAATTTCCCAGAAGTAGACCAGCACTTTCCTAAAAGTACAGTAGTTCTCTCCGACTGAAGGAGGCACAGGCCGCGTCTAGTAAATTATTGATTTAATATAGCATTTTGCTCTTTTTGTGACCCACAAGAATTAATCACTTTTAAAAGTACCCGACTTTCCTCTGAGAAAAATTTATGCATTCTGTAATAATTTTCATGATAAGGTATATTTGATAATAAATTATACATTACACAACCAAAAAGGTTTGAAATTGCAAGTAGCTTACGGCTGTGTTGAGCGTACTATGCAGTCTCTAAAATATGTTGGACGTTCGAGTAGGACCTCTTCCATAAAAATGGTTTGAGATCCTTCTGTTTCACTTACTGGGAAGTTACTCTTTGTTCTCCTTCTTCTTCTTCTTCTTCTTCTCCAGCCCTCCTCCTGCCTCCTGCACACATGATCGAATCTTAGTGGGGAAGTCCTTTTCACTAGGTGACTAGAAACCTTAAAATCCAGTTACAGATTCATCCCCTGATGTCCCTGGAAATACCACGTCTGTTTACTGCCTCATCCTTTCTTCTTGCAAGAGTAAAACAAGCACATACAGTATAGCTGCAGTCTGGGCACATTGTACCGATACAAATGAATCCATATAAATTCAGGCAAAGAGGATTTAAAAAAAAACAAACATTAAAAAAAAAAAGAGAGAGAGAACAAGAAAAATCATGAAATTAAACAGTGTGAGTGATTTCACTCACTCAGTGAAGGTATGTTCCAGACTAATTAAATGTTAGCATGGATTTGCTACTGTAAAATGGTAGACATGAGTCTGCTGTTCCCTCAATGGAACTCAATCCTATCATTGAGCGTATTTTCAATGTTTAAAGATACACATCTTTTACATAATATTGCCTCTAAGTGTAAAGCAACAGTGATTCCTGGCCATCAGAGACTTCAATCACAGAAATAGGCTAATATGGATTTATTGAGAGGGTATGTCTCAATTCTGTCTTAGATTTAAGTGAATTTCTGGAAAAATTTCTACAAAATGAAATGTTCATGTACATGCTGTCTATGGAACACCATTGATAGTAGCCTGCTTGGTATGATAAGCATAGTACATTTCAACCTCCCACAAACATTTATGGAGAACCCACTGTTTATCAGAACTGTTCCAGGAAGAGAAGAGAAATACGATAAGACGTGTCTGTCAGAAACATCGTTAGCAGCGGTGAGAACTTGCAAGGATCGGTAGAGCTAGTTGTCTCTTCCAAGAGCCCATGTGGAAACTGTTGGGAGTTTGGGTTGTGGCAGTTTCAGTGGCAGAGAGGAGAGAGAGAGAGACTGATAAGCTACGTAAAGGTACAAGCAACAACTCAATGGTGTATTGGACCCCAAGAATCAGGGAGAGAGTGTCAAGGATAATGGTATGTTATAATAGGCTAAGTTTGACATTTTAAATCTTTAAAGTACTTTGGCTCTCCGTGCGTACATTGAAACATGGTTCTTTGGTTCTACAAAATTCTAATCAATTATAGACAATAATATAAATGTGAGAATTATTACCAAAGTGATAGCACATTTTGGAATCATCAGTCTGGCATTTTGCAAAGGGTGTTCTAAGGAGCATTGGTCCCATGAGATGTTACCCTGAAACAGTCTCCACGATCAAATAAGTTTGTAAGAATGAATATGACAGTCCCCAGACCTTACTAAAGTATCAGTGAAGTCATAAAGAACTTTTTCTTTTATCCACATATGTCCCAAACTTACTTAATTATAGAACCTTTTCTTTTAATAATTCACGTGTTCTACAACAATGCTATTAAATATAGATTTAAGCAGTTGTCATATGTATCAAATAAGTTATAATCAGGAACTGGTACAGGTGAGTTCTTACATTAAATGCATTACAAGGTATATGGGCTTTCAGAGAAACACAGCCAGTGTGACAAATGGCCCACTGGTATAAGTAAAATGGCTAAAATAAGCATAGAATTCAAAGTCTTGGCTGGCTCCTAACTTCTACTGATTGTTAACAGAGCCAAAAAGATAAAGGCTGCCCTTTCCTATACCCACCAGTATGATGAAATTAAAACAGGAAGAGAGGATGTGAAAAGTTTCTAGGAACCAATATTAGGAAAATTAGTAAAGTTGTTCTGGCTTAGTCATTATTCCATTTAGATTTTTGTAAACATAGAACAGATTACAATAAATCTCTATCTCAAAGCACAGTTAATTTTCCCTTATTTATATTATTTGCATACTACACGGAATACTTTCAGTCACTACAGTATTCAACATAAGTATTATAAACTAGAACATGCTGTAAGCACTGACCAGAAGAAACCCCAAATTATTGATACTAGGACAAATAACAGAATCTAATACAGTATTAGTTACCCTAAGAACAGGTGATTATACTGCAACCTCATATATATTCATCAATGATTAAAAAACAACTTCACATTTTTTATATTTATAAATGATACTTTTTGAAATAGCTGTCCTAAATGTCCATTATGCAAAATAAACTATAAAAAACAAATTGAGATTGTCAGATGCATATTCATGTGGAATAGCAGAATGTTCATGACTAAGTCACAAAGCTGAACTTGAACGAAAAGCTCTCATTTCTATTCATATTTTCCAAATATGAAAATAAGAGCTATTGTCACATACATTCAAAGTGTTGGAACTTTGGAGCACCTTAAAATCAGAAGGAAAGTTAACATAAGTCATAGTACTCATTCTTGAGTGATTTTCTCATCAGTAATATCAGCTGAATAAAGTTATCTGTGCTGAACGAAGAATGCACCTGACCACTCTCGTCTCAAACAATAATGAGTGATGAGAGCAATGCATCTTCGGTTATCATCACCACTGTCAATTTGTTGTTGTTCTGGGGAGTTCTAATTTTAGTATGCTTAATCCTAACTGTATATTACCATTTTACAGAACATTAAAAGGCGGGACATTCATTAGCCACCCAACACAATACAAGATACTGTTTGTGTTGTATGTATGTGTTTTAAGTATATTGATATATTTTAAACTCTGGCCAGGAATCCATCAAATGTGTTTACTTTTTCAAGCTATCATGACTCTTCTCCAGTCACCTAACACAACACTGCACCCAGCTCTCTTTAAAAGGAAAATCAGGGGGCGCCCGGGTGGCTCAGTCAGTTAAGCCTCTGACTCTGGATTTTCGCTGAGGTCAGGATCGCAGGGTGTGTGAAATCCAGCTCTGTTTGGGATGCTCTGTCTCCCTCTCTCTCTGCCCCTCCCAGGCTCATGCTTTTTCTCTACAAACACACAAACGAACAAACACTTAAAAGGAAAATTAGGCAATAACTCCAATAAATTCCCAGCATGTGACCTAAACCTATGCATTTCTAGTCTCCATCTGTTTTCCTCAGGTCACAGGGGAATGTCACTGATGGTTTCAAAAGTGAAATGGCTCCACTTTGGTTTTTTATCTTACCTTTTCCTAGACTAGTTCTGCTCCTGATTTTCCCTTTGCAATGACTCCTTCCTCCCCGTTAAATAAAACAGTAACAAAACTCGCTCAGCTTTGCATCTTCCCCTGACTACTCCCCACATTCTCCTTTTGTTTATGATTAAGGCTCTGATTACAACTATTTCTTTACATACTTACTCTTCATCCAGTTACTATCTAGCTACCACCCCTCTACTCTACTTCAAGGGTTAGCAAACTCTTTTCTGTAAAGCGCCAGATGGTATTTTGGGATTTGTTGGCTACATATGTCTCTGTCGCGTACTCAAACTCAAAACCTTGTTTTGTGACTCTAAGAATGTAAAACCCTCTCCTGACCGCCTGGCTTGGTTTGCTGGCTGTAGTTTGCAAAAAGCTGCTCTAGTTGAATCTGCTGTATTAACAATACCAAAATCCCATTGCTTGAGGGGAGTCCTCTCTGCACAAGTTCAAAGCCAATTAAGGGATAGGCTGAAGGAAATCAGACTGTTAGCTTTAATATTGATAAAAGCAGAGGGGCCAAAATAACAGGCATCCTGTGCAGCTACGGGTGTCCTGCAACAACCATGGCCACGCTCTCAGCAGACTTGCCCTGTAATACTGACTCTGCGGAGGAGGAGACCAGCCAATATGTTCTTTAAGCAGAATGGCCCCCAGCCCGGAGTAAGGTTGAAGTTCCCCTCCTGGGCTGACCAGTCTGGAAAGCTCATTGTACCTTGTGGAGTAAGGGTGGAACCAACCAGCCAGCCAGCGGTTGAACAGAATCCCTCCTCAAGCAATCATGGGCCAGGAGAAGAAGCCCCTGCTCTGTGATACTCCACGTCGCCAAATCCACTGACTCGTTTTTCTTTTATTACCACTTGGCAACACTTAACCCTGTTGAACACTTTGCTTTAATTGAAGCTCTTTGCCAGTGGCTTCCATGGGACTACATTCACTGTAGCCACCCTCTATGCGATCCTACACCCTGGCATTCTCCAGACCTCCTCTTTGCCCATCTTGTCTCATTCTGTATAATTTTCTGGGTGATACCATTTTCTTAGAGAATATCAGCTATCATCTTTACGTTTTCAATACTTAAATCTCCATCATTAGCCTGGGTCTGTCTCATAACCCAGAACTATAAAGCCTAAGGTATCCCCCCTATCTTGTGAACACCAGAACCATCATCTACAAATTTGCCCGAAACATTGGTTTCACCCTCACCTCTTTTAGGAACATAGTACATTTGGGGCTGAGGTAGCAAAAAAAAAAAAAAATCTGCCTCTGTGCACTATCAGCAACTCTAACGATTCAAATGTAAATCATATAAACAGATAAAGGTTGGTGAGAGAGTATTTTACTTAGATGAGTGGGTGAATGTGTTTGTACAGCCGTCCCTGTCCCGTGTATAAAAATACTTAATTTGGTGGCAGCATAATCAAGGTTGATTTTGAGTAGAATGTCAAAGCCTGGCAGTGAGTACAACAATTTCCCACCTGCATATGTAATTTCTCATCATTATATAAGAGAAAATTTCCTTTGCGCTTTTATCATAAATGAAAGCAGGGCCGCCATTATTACCTCTAGAGATAGCACCATTATGTCATGTTTATATTACTGTGTTTGAGAAGAGTAAATCTGAATAGCTACAGTAGTCACATATGTCCACAATTTGTTTTTAAGATATTTGACAGTGGTGGATCTTATTAAAAGATGGAAATAAACCAAATACCTTAAAATTCAATAACCATCATGTTTATATCAAGAAAACATTCACAGTGTGATTTTCGTAAAGCTTTTCTAAAAATGTTTTGTCATTTCTGTCTCCTAGCACCCTGTGGAAGTCGTTCAACGGGTTCAGAAGGCACTGTTCTATCACCAAACTATCCCAAAAATTACAGTGTGGGGCATAATTGTGTTTATTCGATAGCAGTTCCCAAGGAGTTTGGTAAGTAATAGTCATCTCATCACGTAGTATTTCATTCCAGACATGCTTTGTTTTTCAATATGTGCTATTCAAAAATGTTAGTTTTTTATGCACATTTTCACTATTCATAAAGTACTTTACTCGGCAATTCTTTTTAGATAGTAGCTTTGTAATAATAAAATTTTGAGGTCATTTTACTCAATCTGAATTTACAGTCAAGTACACAGGTGAACAACAATATAAAAATGAAAACAGGATTGTTTTTAATTTTTAAAAATAAGTACATCCAGTAACCTTGCAAGTGCCTTCATGTCAGAATGATATAAAATGGGAAATTACCAGAGCATAAAGCAAAGTGTGCTCTGCAAAATATGCATACAGTCAAATATAGAACTATTATAATAATGGCAAAGTATGTACAAACCAATCATATTGTTGTATACTTTTTAAACACATTTGCAGAAAGAAATGATTTTGGTTTCAAGCACCTAGTTTCCAGGACAGCAATGAATATAGAAAGACAGCAAAGGACATTTCAGCTCATCTTGTCAACCTGACAATCTGTTCTGCATTGGCACTGAGAAGACAATGTGTCCTTTGCTGCCTTCACATCTCCCTGATCACAAGTCTTAGAAGTCACTTACTTGGCTTCTAAAGGTTTTGTGTCTGAGATCCAGCTGGATCTCACCCAGGTTAAGCTCTGTTTATGGATGGGTAGGCAAAGGAAATTTAGTGAGCAGTAAAGTATGGGAGAGAGGCTGAAAGTTCAGACTTCTACAATTTAGATTTACAGCATTGTGTTACGTGGTAAAGGATTTGCCGTAGCTGTTATGAATGTCTGGGTCTGAATGACGAAGTATTTTAGCAGAAGGACATGGATTTTATCATATCAAGATTTTTGGATCACATCTTGACTTAACGTTTCTGCTGATATATAAAATAAGCTGATGCTTCCAGTCCAATTTCTTATAACCTGATATCACCCATATATCCTCCTTCTCTTTCTTTCGAAACAAGTCCATGATCTTCAACTTATTTGAGAGAACGTTGTCATCAGAAGTGAACTACTAAACCTTTTATTTAACCTTGAAATAGAATGGTGAGGCCAGCATTAGCACGGTGGCTATTTCTTTACTCTACAAAATATTTCTTCTTCCTAGCATATTGATTGGTTAAATCAGAGTTGAACTCTTCGAGAAGAGAATGACGGTTTAGAAAGAAAAACATTATCCACCTAATTGTTTATTTATTTTTTTCCTTTTGTGCCTCAAAATCGTCTTTTTCTTGTAAGAGGGGTTTATAGTCCAGCTGCCAACAATGTTGCATGGATGCTGACAGAACCCTAGCAGTGATGACCCAGAAGATTGCCTAGTTACCTCAGTTCTCTTTATAATCCATTAATTTCTTCTACTATAACCTATTCTTGGGATGTCATGTAGCCAAGAAAAATGAAAAAGGAAAAACAGGCATTTCCTTTCCTGATATGTAGACATGCTGGTCACCTAGGGATATTTTATAGTAACCTCTAGATGTTCAAAAAGAGAAGGAAAAGTACTGATTAAAATAAATTAACAGGTTTCAAGGGAATGGAATCTATTCGAGCAGACTTAATGTAAGTTAAATGTAGACTTCTTAATGTAAACAATGCAACCGATAATCAGTGGTTTCTAATATTAATTTTTAAACAAGTCTTGGATTATTTGTAGATGAAATCAAATGTACTTTCATTTATTAGTAAGGAAACTGATTTTATTTGTGTAAATGTTACATCATTCTGTATTTCAAACTACATAAGAAGTCAAACAAACTTGGAGTCCTAGTTTCAGCCTGTCACATCTTGTACCTATCTGTCTTTGGACAAGTTACATAAACTCTGTGAGACTCAGTTTCTTTATTTGTAAAGTTGAGGTCATTATGTCTACAGAGTAAAGTTGTTGGGAAGGATGAATGAGATTGTATATTTATAAAAGATGTCTCACATAGTTCATAGTTCATAGTTCATAGTTCACATAGTTCATCATTAGCCTGAATTTTACTTTTCTCCTCTCTGAAATAGAGGTGATAAATGTCTACCTGATAGGGTTAATTTATAATTAAATGATACAGTATTTGTACGTGATTGCGTAATAACACGTAGTTAAGTCATATACACACAGAGATTCACATACACACACACTTTTATTTATGGTCACATTTGTAGAGGTCCTGCCACCAGTTACCAAAAATGTGGAAATAAAATGACGTGGATTCTGGATTTATTAGTCTTAAGAGTAACATGGCTAAAAATAAAACATTTATATTATGTAATTAAAGCATAAAAACAAATAGTTTGTTTTACACCTTCAGTGGGTATCTACTCACCTAATAACACCTTAAAGTTTTCTGGGAGCAGAGTAGACGAATTAAATGAATACTTATCATCAACTTCTTCCTACTCCTACTTTTACCTCTTAAATGTGAGATGATCAAGCAATAGTCATTGAGTATCGACAAATCAAATTTCTGTTTTGCTTCTTCTTCCTCCTCTCATTTTCAGTTTCCTTCTGTTCCACTTTGAGCTGTTATATGACTCTTTGGTATCACTTCATAATGTACCAGTTCTCACTTTTTCTCTTCCTGTCACTTATCTTAAAATATAATCATTCTTTCTTCTGTATCTTTTTTAGGCTGACACTCTTAGAATTTCACCTTTTAATCATTTAGCATAATATCTGTCAGATACACTCAATTCATTCAAGGGAATTGCAGCTTAACAAAGGTTAACGTTCTAAAGTTATATAAGGAGAAAATCACATATAATCAACATTACACATGGAATATGTTAAAACGCCCATAAAAATCATCTACATAATTTTGCATGAGCCATGTAGTCACTGAATAATTCTTAACAGGACATTTATCCTCTAATGTCAGAACAGGTGACTGTTTCTTTAGATAATACCAGATGAGCCAGCTTGATCTTTTATAGGTCATATGCTACCACATTACTTTTATTTATTTATTGTTGCCCAGTGTAGAATTGAATTCATATCGGTTAAATGCGAACAGAATATGAACTTATTTTACCAGTTGATTGAATGAGTATTATTTTGCCAGTCAATTTCTATCTTTCAGTTTTTATAGATAAGAAAATTGTCAATTCCTAATGCTTTCATAAGTGTCATTGGATTTCATTTGAACTTCAGATATTAGGGTCTCTTTGGTGATATTCATTCTGCAGGATTATGGTTGTTTTATATATGTAGAAATATAATAATTCTGGGTCATTGGATAACATTTTTTGATAGTTGACTTCCTTCTAACAATTAAACTATTTCACTTGGATTTTTGGATTAAAAATACCCTACCTTTAATAAAATATGTTTTATTTTTCCTTCATTTTTCAATTTTTAATTACCAGGTGTCTCCCCTTTATGGTTTTACTGTTTAAGTCTTCATACAATGCATTGTTTTTAAGGGCTAAAACATGCAAGGCAGATTTTTAATTTTGACTTTGATATAGATAAGATGCTTTATAACATAAGAAAACTGTTGCCATTGTTAGAGGAAAAATATTTTTGTTAATAGGTATTTATACTTAGAGTGTAGCAGCCAAAATCAAGTTGTATGGAGTGAGGACTTACAAACACTGGAGAATAAATGTTTGGACTTCTATTTCAACAATTTTGGCTGAGAAAAAAAAGAAGGAGCTAGTATGGCAGTGAAATGGGGGGCAAATCAGAGGCTAGTGTTTATGTTTGTTTTCTCTTGGGATAGAATATAATGGAATTTTCTTACTTTAAAGCCCAAGAGAAAGACACAATAGACAAGGAAAAATTAAAGATTTTAGATGGACCCGCTGGTAAAACAAGAAGCTTAAAACGGTTAAAGGAGATGAAAGTCCTCTTTCAACTTTAATTCAGAAGAAATGGTTCATAACTAGTTACATAATACCTAAACTGGTTTCACATGGAATATCACTCCTTGACATGATTATTCCTTTCCAAACTCCCCCCCCCCCCGCCCCCTTCTATCCCTTCTGTCACCCGTTCCTTACATTCCAGGGATTATGTGTAAAAGAGAATGTATTAGTATCTGAGGGCTGCCTTAACAAAATATCACAAAGTCAGTGGTTTAAAACAACAGAAATTTGTTCTCTCAGTTCTGGAGGCTAGATCTCTGAAATCAAGCTATCAGTAGTGCCACACTCCCTCTGAAAGCCCTAGGGAAGAATCTTTCCTGGCTTCTTCCTAGCTTCTAGTGGCTTTCAGCCACCCTTCACATTCTGTGGCTGTAGTTGTATCACTAATTTCTGCCTCTGTCTTCACAAGACCTTTGCCCTGTTTGTGTGTCTCCTCTGTTTCTGCATGTATCTCTGTCCTCTTTTCTTTTAAACACACCATGTGTTGGATTTAGGGTGCACTTTAATCCAGTATAATTTCATATTAATATTTAATTATATCTGCAAAGATCCTGTTTCCAAATACAATGACATTTTAAGCTCCTAGGCAGATACACGTTTTGGGGGATGGGGAACACTATTCAACCCACTACAGAGGATGAACTATATTACCAGAGTTTTATGTAGAAAATCTTAGACAAAAATTATTCTATAAAATATGTATCAAATATTAGCTCTGTGGAATGCAAACTGACATTCAGATTTCTTGGAGAATTCCAACATGAAAATCACCTTGAGGATATCCAGAATAGTCTGTGGTGACTTAATTTTGTGTTTGGGTTTCCAGATAGTTTCACCTCCTAAAAGGCCCACCGTGATTGGCTATTTATCAAGGGCAAAACTTACTTTTCCCCAAGACTGGCTTTCAAACGTGGAATCTTGGAAGTATGCATGAAAACTTTCTCGGGTTTTTCTTCTTAGTTTTCCCAGTTAGTCAGCCCTCTCTGTATCTTCTGTTATTAATGCAGTCTCTTGGTTGTATAGGTTTCAAGTTCATGAACTCCTAAATCACACAAAGTTGTCAGGCTGGTCTACTCTGTACAGGGGGTACAGACAGTTACTAAAACCTTTTGTTTATTGCTGGGAGAGAGGTTTGGGGTTTGTTTGTTTTGTTTTAAGTAGTTGACACACCTTGAATTTCTTTCCTACTTCTTCATAGTTTGTATTTTTTCTGATTCACAACTGCTATTTTTCCTATCTTTCATTGCAGTATGTTTCCTCAAGGTCAATTTAGAAACATCTTTCCCTATGATGTTGCCTTCAATATGGGGTTATAACTGGGTTTTTTTTCTCAAACTATACCATAATATTATATTAACAACACTGATAATGATTATATAATGAGTATTTCATTAATTCTTATTATGTTTGTTCAATTTAGTATTTCCTTTCCATATTATATACTTAGGTTATTACATAATGATTGTTAAATGCAATTTATTTTTGTAATATCATATCTTTCACCTTTCTGTATTAACTGTTAGTCTATAAAAGGTAGTATTTAAAAATTCAGATCTCCTTAGAATTTAGAAGGAAAAAGCAAAAGCAGTGGATTGGAACTAAGATGTATACATGCTCACACTATATATATATATATATATATATATATATATATACACACACACACATATATAAGGATTACTTTTCTTGTGGGTATCTGGACTTTGTAATATGTACTACTGTAGTTTTGAGCTATGGATGGAAAGTCAAGTATTCTCATCTTTTGTGTTAAAACTAATAGCCATTTTTTTACTCCGTGTATATTCTCCTTTAAAACTCAGACATATATCTACCCATTTGTCTTTTGATCTTATATCTAGGTGGTTTTCAATTATCTATTTTATTCAGCATCCCTTACAGAATTTATGTTGTCATCACCAGACTTTATACTTAATTCAGGAATTTATTGTCACTACTTTCCCCCATATTATAGTGACAAATGGTTTTGAGATTATTTTTGTATGCTCATTAGGTCAGTAAATCATTTTACTGGCATTCTGTTTTTCCTGATGTGAAGATTTCAGTAATGAATGAACTCTTCCAGTCGATAAAGGCTTTTTATATTCTATATTTAAAATGTATGACACCAGCATCAAAATCAATGATTAGTCTTTTGTAAATGTTGAGTTCACTTCTTTAAAAATGACAAATGTTCACAAAATGTGTTTATTCAAAATGTGTATTTACCACTTATCATTATTTGTTATATATAGAACAATTACAAAGAAAAGTGTGCTCTTATTGTTTTAAAAAATTTATGGTTCTGTTAATGTCAATATGGAGGGATGTGTATGTTAATTTTATGCCTATAAGAGAGGAAACCCTTAGGTTTGAGCCCAACATTTGAGAGTAAGGAAATGTCATTGTATGTATTTATATTTATATTATTTAATTCTTTGGGTACCACTCGTATAATTACATGAAACCATATTTAGTCACCAGCTAGACCAGGATCCCCCATCCAAATTTGATTTGGATGTCAAGACTTATGACACCACACATGCACTAAGCAAGTATGAAAAGATGTAGGTATCGCTTATAATAATGAGACTTTCTGGGAAGAGCAGAGCACAATCCAGAATTGGATCCAGTGAGATCCAAAATTGCTTAAGGAAACAAAGAAAGCTGACTGGCTTTGGGTTTTATTCTGGTGCTAGAGTGAAAGCTCTCTCACAATAGTCAGAACTTATGTGATTTGAAAATCCCATTTGTCTAAAGGAAAGTGTGCCCTGCCTTTCTTATTAGCTTGCCCCATATAAGGGGCAAAAAGAGAAGTGGAAGAGGTATGGCTTGGGACTTGCCAGTGATTAAACATCAAAAATGGATCAGACTTTATCACAATTCACTCTTGGTGTTTTTTAAGTGAAATGTGTCATATTTTAACTTGTCTAAATCACATTGTCACTTTATAAGGCTTGTATCCAGAGACTTAAGGGACATGACATTTCCATTGAATATCTTGTTGCAGAGCTCAGCATTTTGTATTGTGAGAAGTGAAATGGTTGCCTTGATCGCTGTCGGTAACTACGAGAGCTCTAAAAAAGATGCGAAGTATCATGATGAAGTCTTAGTATGGTGGCTTTAGTATGTGTGGAGATATGTGTAGCATCAATTTGTATTTAGGGAGTGTCTGAGACAAAATTCTCAGAAGTGTTTACCCCATAAGGGGCAACCATATGCTCAGATAATTGGCAATGGCTCAAGGGTCTAAGACACGTTCACCCGGGCTATTTGTTAACTATGACGTCCAGTGAAGGGTGACTGTCCAAAGTTTGGGCAGTTGTACTAATCAGTGAATCTTTTATCAGGGATATCACGGTTAAGGTATTAAAAGAAGCAGTTTTCCAGGGTGTTCATCATGTTGATGATGTTGGTTATACTGTCTGACGTATACAGATTCACTTTACTATTCACTCAGTTGATCCCCAAAGGCTACTCAGGGAGCTAAGGGATTCAGAAGAGGAACCTCTGCAAAAGCATGGCATCTGGCAAGGAATTAAGGACCAGAAAGGCCACACCTTCATGCAGGTTGGGGTAGGTCAAAGGGCCTAGTTTTAGCTCTAATATGTAGGTATAATTTGCATTTTTAGCTAGGAGGCTTTAGTAGCCTTACCAAACTTGCAGAATACTGCTTCCAAGACTCAAGGCACAATGTTCAGCTGAATATAGAGAGCCATGGACTCAGAGCCTTAGAGAGAATTTTTTTCTGGGAGATCCCACCATGCAGCATTGCCACTGCAATAGCATGGGACTTAGAGGGGAATCTTCTTGTATCAGAAGTTCAGGGGCAACTTATGCCTATCATAGGGAGTCCAGAGACTCCAAGAGCCATGAGGGGAACTTGCTAAAGCCTCTAGAGTAATGGAGTCTCTAAGGGACAGCACTTGTTGTATTATAATTCAGGGGTCTAGAGATAGTTTTGTAAATGGCACCATTCAAGGTAGGCCTGTTTACCAAAAACAGAATAAATTACCTTAAGTAAAATTATAAATTAGGAATATGTTGCCCTCAAAATCCAAAAATTCCTAAAAGACATTTGAGCTGTTTTAACATTGTGTTGCCATGTGTCATTATTTCTTTCTTGGAGCACCTGGCTGGCTCAGTCAGTGGAGTGTGTGACTCTTGACCTCAGGGTGGGGGGGTTTGAGCCCCGCACTGGGTGCAGAGATTACTTAAAAATAAAATCTTTAGATTTTTTTACTTACTTAATGGTGTCAGAAATAGAGTGGCTTTGGGCTGACCAAATAATTCCTAGGGATTTAACTGAGGTGACAGGGCCTTCTATTATATGTAGGTAAATGGAACCGCACAATTTGTGAGCTCTTTTGTATTTGTATGTCTTGAATGATTGTGGCAAATGAATATCCATGAAGGAAGGTGTTGTAAGAGTGATGTCATTGCCTGTGCTCCTCAAGAAAGTTGGACACACTGATAATTTTGCCAACAAAGACATGAGCAATGGCTGAGCTTTTGAAGACCTTGTGGGCAGCCAGGTAGAGGTGTCCCATCGAGGCTGAAGTCAAAATGTGTTGCATTTCATCATAGCTAAAGGCAAACTATGGCTCTGAGTCTATGGAAATCGGTGTTAAACATATGAGCCAAATAAATAATAACAAAATATTTACCAGCTAATGATTGGATGGAACCAGTAATTTCAATGATATTGATTATGGGGATTTTAATGGTTGGAACCACAGAACCATGGTTGCAGTAATCCACCATGAGGTACCATTCATTTTTCCCAGGTTTAAGAACAACCATATTGGTCTGTTAAAGGGAGAAATATTGGGTATAAACACCCTTCTCTAAATAAATCTTTTGTGATGGGTGTCAGTCTTTGAAGGCTCTGTTTTAACTTATATTGGACCACATTAACTATTTTAATTATGGAGAAAGGCCCATAGTGTCTCAGTTTGGCAAGCCTTCTATAAATGCCAAAGACATAATTTAATTTAGTACATTTTTGATTAGCGTTTCCATGACTGCTATGGGATATTTAGGCAGGACAATAATTCTGATGATTAAGATAATGCATACCTCTTTATTCCACATTTTATATTTCATAACTCCTTTATATTATAGGGTGTGCCCTTCTTTAAATTTACTGAGATCCCAAAAAGGACTATAATTTGAACCTCTGTAATTGTATAAGGCCATGAAGGTTTGCTAGTCGGTACATCTCAGTAGATATTAAAATTAACTCAAATTCCATGTTGTAGAGGTGCAAAGGACAATTAGAGACATTTTAAGTCTCGTAGTAAATTTTGGATTTCTAATTGGGTCAAATTATGGATCTTTTTCAATTTTTTTTGTCTCCTCCTCACCTTATATCTAGTTTGTTTGTTTAATGGTTAACTAGATACAGTTTGGAGGAGAGGGAACCTCTTTACCCTGCTTATATTTATAACATTGTTTGTGTAGAAAGCGTCAAATCTGTAACATGAGGGTTAAGGGCTTCCCCCACAACAATTGTTTCTTTATAGGGCTTAAGGATCTGGAATTTAAGCAGAGTTTGAATTATCTCTTTAATTTTCCCACATGGCTGTCATGTGTTTTTGTTTGTTTATTTCTACATAAGCCTAGGATCAGGATCCTTGTTATAAAAAAGTCCGGGTAGCAGTGATAACGAAAACATTTGCACGGAGTCTTACTGAATCAGCTGCTTTTAGGAGTGTAGACCTCAGCGTGCCACGTGATAACTGCCCTTCCATACGACTGGCCACTCAACAGCCCCATGTATTGCACAGGGTATCAGTACTTTTCCTGAGAATTCTATGGGAGAAGGACCACAATCAACAGTCATAAAGTAAAAGTGTTCCTCTGAACTTTGCATTAATCACAGCTTATGCTGGAGTCAAGACACACAATTCCACATGAGGCATACAGATAGGACCAGGCTAAGACGCCCCAGACATGGTATGGTGGTACTGTGGTCAATTTAAGGACAGCCTTAACTCTTGTTTCTAAATGACAGTTATCAAAATTTCTGGTGTGGGTTGATTAAATCTGTGATGAAGATTCGGTAGAACTCAGCAAATACAGCACAAAGCAGCAGAGCTCAAAGTGCAAGATTGGTAGGGGGTTAAGGAGCCAGTTACTAAACCACGGCAAGAGAAGACAGACTCTCAGTCCTGTGATTCATCTCCTGGACACCTCCTCATGGCATCCCTTGTTGAGTTTGTGCTACAGTTGGTTTGGAGTTTAAGACAGATGGCACCACACAAATGATAGGGACCATGAAAACTTTTATCACTCACATAATGAGGCTTTCCAGGGGGAGGAGGACAGGCTTCCAAACACATCCAGAATGGCACAAGAGAGCAGGGAAAGAAGATGGACTTTGGAATTCTGCTGGGGTAATAGGGTGGTGGTGGTGCTAGGGTTCCTGTGCTCATTCAGTGCTAGGGTGGTTTCACCCTCCCACTAGTGCCAAACAAAGAACTCAGGCTTTGTGATCTGCTTGCTCAGCTGTGTGGCAGAGGAGGAAGTGGAGCACTGTGGCTGGAAATCTGTCAGCAAACATCAACACAGGCCTTTAGCCTCTTTAATAAAAACTGATTTAGAAAACTGCAATTTCTAAATTATATAATATCATATCTTAAATACATTGACATGTATCATCACTTCCTATTGCCATTATGTTCTCTTTCCACTTAAAAAATTATTTCCTTTCAGCCTCCAAGAAAATGACTATAGTACGCTCTAGAATGTTATTAGCTGAATTTTTTAAAGGTTTATTTATTTTTGAAAGAGAGAGAGAGCGCAAGCGGGGGAAAGACAGAGAGAACGAGGGACAGAGGATCCAAAGCAGACTCTGTGCTGACAGCAGCAAGCCTGATGCGGGGCTCGAACCCATGAACCATGAGATCATGACCTGAGCTGAAGTCAGACACTCAACTGACTTAGCCACCCAGGTGCCCCTACCTGAATTTTTTAAATAACTGCCAAATTATCTATTAGGTCATTATGATAAGTATATATTTGCATTGATTGTGTACTGGGTGTCAATGGTGATATTTCACATTTCTCTCATTTTTAAAAAAAATCAGTTATAGGAAATAATTTATGCTTAAATATTCAGGAGAAAACTTTGAAAAATATAGTGCAGAAATATAAGTCTAGACATTTTACAATAATTTGTTTAAATGGTGATTATGTATCACTATATTAGTATTTTTCCCATTCATATTCACTTTTATTTTTTGCTGTATTTTATCAAGATGATAAATTCTGTGGCTGCCCCCATCAGTCTGTTTAGTACCAATTAGCATCAGATTGCTGAAGATTATTTTGAATTAAAGCTCAGAGTCATAGGGTCAATGATGGCAACCAAAATAAACTGAAGAGAAGATTGGACAGTTATTGCGGAAAACTGGGAAAAAAAAACTGAACCTGGAGACCAAAGGTCTGAATTGTGGTCTTTATCTGCCTCTGTAGGTAGTGTAAAGTCGAGTAAGTTATTTAAGCTTTCTGGACCTCAGTTGGTTGTTTCTTTTGTTTTGTTTTGTTTTGTTTTGTTTTGTTTTGTTCGACCTATGAGAAGCTCTGATTCAATGGTCTCTAAGGACCTGCCCAGTAAAAAAAAAAAAAAAAAAAAAAAAATGGGGGCAATTTACATTTAAATTCAAAGAGTATGCATTGGCAGCTAGAGAAGTAAAATATAGGAAAGTACTACCAACCATTCTGAAATTCAAGTCTGATCATAGAATTACATAGGGTTTGTGTAATTTTAGTTAATTACAAAAATGACTATAAATTTAGTATAAATTCTGAATCTTGTGTGTTCCTGAAAAAGTAAGTTATGTAACAGTCTTGTTCTACATTCCCCTTTTTAAACTTTCTTTCGTTTTCTTTTCTGATTTTTAATGCATCAGAATGTCCTGGGTAGTCGTCTTTAACTTTGTCACCTCTATCATGAAAGTTCCATAAGTACTTTTGAGGGCACTTCTCATTTTTCAGTCACTACAAATGTTAGAAAATTATCTTCTACTCTGTTCCCATACTTGTATTTAATTACAAAATAATTCCTTAGATAAACTCAAATATTCATATACTTACAAAATTTTACTGTAGATCCGGCGGTCTTCCCTTAAGATCCCAATATGGGAGAATATTTGAAATTATGAAAAGAAAAAAAAAACCCAGTTTTCTAAATGTATTCATAGTTTTTCCTGGAAAAGTTTTTATGGAGAAGTCATTAAACAGTCTTTTTTAGTTTTTCATTATTCTGTCATGCAGAATCACATTTGTAACATCTCATACTATGACAGATTAAAGCTAGGAGATAAATGATTCACAAAAACACACAGCATGCTGCAGGCAGATCCTTTTGTAAACATGGAATACCCATCATTTTTGATACTCTCCCACTGATGTTTCAGGATGGTAGAATGATCTCTAATTGTTTACCACTGCAATCCACTACCGATTACGATTTTTTCTCCTGTTTTGGCCACTTATGATTTAATTTATCTGCTTTAGACCCAACAAAATAACTAGAATTTTTAAGTAGTTTATTTATTTGAAAACTCAGTAAATTTTACTTCAAATAAGTTAAGGGATTGATGGCGTTTATTTTGTGGTCAGTATACAAATACATGGTGCACAATGCACACTACAGAAGTGTTATTCCAGCCCCTGAGTTAAAAGGCATTGAACTACTATTCTCTTGAAGTTTATATAAACTCTTAGTATATCAACCCAGCTGCTTTTGCTGAGAAGGTAAAACTCCAAGACAGATGTGTAACTAGAATTTTTTCCCAATTCACAAAAGCTGTTACCTACTGAAATAACCAAACTATCAAAGTTTCATCTGTCATACAGCTCCTCTTACCAACCTTTTATATAATGTATTTTTTAAACCTAGTATAATATTTATTTTATGTCAACGGATGCTGCCAACTAAAATTCAAATTAAAAACACTGATTTAATGATACATGATATAAATGAAATCAGGATGTGGGCATTGTAAGGAATGGCATTACTGTGGTGAACTAAAAGTTGACCTTCTTGAAAGCAGTTGCATTCTACAATGTTTAAAACACAGGATGGTCCAAACAAAATTCATCTGTGGAATGAATATGATTTTCAATGTAATATGTTTGTAGGTTTAGTTAAAAGGTATGGAAACTTAATGACTTCCTTACCCTTTTTCTCATCCCTTTGCTTCTCTCCACCATCTCTAACTTCAGAGAAATAAGCTACTATTAATTCTAACCACATGGTGGGTAGAGGCCTGTATTTTGCTTGTAAGTGGCAATGATTCAGTAGTTGTATCAACTGTTTAAATAAACAGCGTGTATACACTAAGCCTTGAGCTAGAATCTGAGTATACAGGTTATATAAACAATGGTTCTTGCCCTTCAGGAGATCATAAGAAAGGCATCAGATAATGGAACAGTTTATTTAAAAAGATCACAGAAACTGCTGGGATAGATGTTTGTGAGGATGCTAAGGAAAAATAGCAGGGAAACACCTAACACAGTCCGATGGCAGGTTTGGGATGTGGGGGTCCCAGTGTCGGAAACATTTACCGAATGAAATACTGTGTGGCCTGAGTCTTAAAGAATGTGCAGTTGTTAGCTACTTGAAGAACAATATTCCAGCCAGACAAAACAACACAAGCAGAGGCATAGATATATGGTACATAGTTTCTGAAAGGAACTGCATATTTTTCTCTCTGGCTGAAGAGCAGAACAGCACTTAGAAACTAATATGCTTAAAACTGGAGAAGCAGACAAAGACCAGATTATGGAAGGCTGGTATGCCACGTTTAAATCAATTCAAAAATGCTACTGACTTCCTACTCTCCTTCAGAGAGACATTTTCTAGGCTGAGGGTATGCGATGCCCACTGAAACAGAAATGCCTAATTGGTCTCATTAGCATATACTCTACTTTTGTAGTCAGGCAGTCTAAGGATAATATTCATCTGGAACATACTGGCACAGCCATTTCACTTGTTCGAATTTGGATATATTTCCCTGCTGTTGGCAATCTCCTGAACAATGCCACATCCCTCTGGCCACCGAGCACTTTCCCCGGCCCTTCCCCCAGCAACTAAAGGAATAATACCCAGCTTAACATCAATTCTGACTGGGTTGGTCCCATGTCACGTTGATTAAATACTTTGTCACCTAGTAAATATAATTGAATACACTCAAACACACACATATATGCAATTACCACCCCAAGATTCTGCTAATGGGAGGGAACAGTGCAACTTTGATCAGAAGGATCAAATTTAGATTAGGGAGATTAGTGAAGATTAAAATATTTTGTAGAATGGAGAATAAGTATGAGGGTAAAATGTAGCATGTATGCTGTAGAAACTAATGAAGCTATTTAAGCAGAAAAATACAGCCTCCTGGACATTTTAGGTGTGTCATTGGTGGCGGGGGAGACAGGCTATTTGAGAGGCAGAGGTGAGAAAAAATGGGAAGGCTAATTTAGGCAGTGGGAGAAGGGAGGTAACTGACTCCAGGGAGCAGTAGAAATGAATAAAAGATGTAGAGTTAATATTCTTGAGTAATTCATGGTCTGGAGAGGGTGTGATGGAAACAGAATTATGAGGAGAAAGGGCAAAGTATTATCACACAGCAATGAGACCTGGAACCAAGGCCTTTTCTGATGTCTGGACATGCATGCTCATGTTTAAAGTGTAGGACGCCGTGTAAAGGTTAGTAATAATCTTTTCGGTGTTTTTGTTTTCTCATTGACTCATTTTAAGAAAATATAACAGTTCAAGAACACTACTTTAAATATATATTTGAGTATGAACAAGTATTTGATTACCTTTTTTTTTCTGCATATAGTAGACTCCCCTCTACCCCAGGAAGTACATACATGTTTTATTAATAGTATTCCACAGGACCATTGGTCTCTACTCAGTGCTGACTGCACTTAGGAAGAATACTAGAATCCTTCATTGAAAGAAACCTGAGCTCTGCAAACTGCCTATCAATCGGTTTGCCTGTCCGATGATTGCCCTCACCAATTTGCCAAATTCTTGTAAGATTTACCTTCCATTTTTGCTGATTTCTGCTATAATTGTTCTGTGGATTTCCCATTTGAAAAATAAAGTCCACGTTCACAATTCTTATCTACTTATAAGGCATATTATTTTCTCTTCTAGCTCTCTACCACTCATTTGTTTTCAGGACATTTAAAACATAATCATCCCCCCAGGTTGTCTTCTGTAAAATTGTGTTTTATATTTACTTAGGAAATGATATGATATCTGGAATTTGTTTCCAAATAATCTCAGGAGCTGGGGTGGAGGTGTTTTTTGGAGATGAAACTGGATTCTTCTTGAGTCGATAATTTACATCTTTCTGTACAAAATGTTTTTAAAAATCAATTGATCTTTCACCAGTATTCTTTAAAAAATAAGACTGTAATAAAGAGTAAATATAAACATGTGTATCTTTTATTTTTTTAATCCCCAACTGTATCACTAAGAGTTGACTGAGAATTATGTGGGATCATTTTCCCACTAATGCAGCCTGCTGTGTGATGTTATGTAAGTTTCACATTTTCTCACTACTTAGCTTTCCATAGATTTGAATAGGTATGATATCCTTCTAGAAACTCAAAGACCAAGTCCTAATCTTCATCAATCTGTTAAGGTATCTGAAAGCTGGATGAGTCATTTATTACCTCTACGTTTCACTTTCCTCATCTTACAGATGAAAAAAAAAAGTCTCTGTTTTTTCTGTAAATTTCTTTATACTTTGTTTTCTGTATACTTTGTTTATATCTTGACCTCCTTATTATGCTCTATTTCCCTGGAGGTTAGTAAAGGCACATGTTCATCCCAGTTCTGCCATTTACTTGCTGGTTACTCTGATCAAGTTACTTCGTCATTTTTTTTTTTTTTTATTTGAGGAAATAACTATTCCAGCCTAATGGCTTTCTACTAAGAATCAAGAATCTGGTGAGAAACCATTTATTTGGAGCATTTAGTATAGTATGTCATATGTACCAAATGCTCGCTTAATTTTAACTGGTATTTTCAATAACATCACCTCTTTTAGGTCAGTTTGTTTTTGTTTTTTGTTTTTTTTCTTAACTGAATTTAATTTGTTTTTCCTATTCACTATATTATGTAGATTATGGTTCAGAAGACAGGAAATACAATTCTACAAAATATTTCAGGAGATATTTTATAATTTATGCTTCAGTGATAGAAATAACTGAATAATAGTTAACGGAAAAGTAAATTTAAAATACACAAAATCATTTATTCTGATTTATCTGTATAGTATATTACCTGAGCAGTGTATGTTTTTTGTTTACGATGATGTCCTGATAAGTAAAAGCTTATGTCTGATTTTAATTGGTTGGAGCTCCCTATTTACTCAAGTGAACCAATTCATTTACATATTGATATGGCCATAACATGGAATAATGTTAGATGTGCACAGGTTAGTTGTTTGGGCTCTCAAACCAGTAATTAAAGACACAAATGTATTATTTAAACAAGCAACATATGTGGACTATAATTACCAGATAATCCTTTGCTATGTGAAAATGCTGAAAATGGCCCCTTAAAGGGTTAAAGCTGTAGTTAAAAATGCCTTAAAGTCTCAATGAAATTTTCCCTTTCTACCCAGTATGGTACATCTTTGATGAAACAAAGTTACCTATATTGGATTATGTAGTCATTTTTCTGTTTAAGAAATTTTCAGGAAAGTTTAATCACCACAATTCTGCTAGCTTAGAAAACATGGTTTCATTTTTGCCTACTCTTAATTTTTTAAATGGTATGCATACATTTTCAGAAGTGATATGTCATACCTTAAACATAATTATTTTTTCACATCCGCTCTTTTATTCTTCAATTAAAGATCCTCACGTTTTCAAGAAGCTAAGAGTGTATTTGTGTAATGTACGTATTTTAACTTCATCTGCCAACAACTTATTAAAAACTTGAATCTAGCACTGAACAATAATGTTTCAAAACCCCCAGATATGGGTTCACTTTATAACTTCTCATTCTTTTACACCCAAGGTCAACTTTGTAGTTTGCTAAGATTTAAACAGTATAGCATAAGGAAGTCTAGGATAGGCTATATAACCTCGCTTTCCTCTTACCTGAGAATCTTGCAAGCTTTATGGCAGTGTGGTCTGGCAGATTGTATATAAACAGATCATGAATCACAGCTGGGGAGGATTTCAGTCTCTGGTTCAGTGGTGGAAATGTAAGCCAAATGAGCAGATGCCGTGGGGAGAATTTGTATCTAACCAAGATAATAAATTATCCCAAGCTTTGTTTAAAAAAAAGTTCTAAATAATGAATATCTTTACAACCAATAAAACAGAAACACCTTATTAAAATCCAAATTTAAAAATCTAAATTTAAAAGATGACATTTATAAATAATGAGTAATTTGATTCACGAACAATATTAAAAGGTCATGTTATTAATTAAACAAACTGAAAAACAGAAAGTACACTTAAAAAAGAGTAGTTTTACTTTTAAATCACACTGAATGTTTTCTAAAGCCTTTAAGAATAGTGCTTCTATGATCTTTTAGAAAGTTGTATTTTTAGCTTATTTTTAAATATTTTATATTAATTGTAAAAAGAAAAAGAAAAAGAAAGAAAATAGAAGACACAAAGAAAAAGCTTATTTTAAACCATCCATGGGGCACCTGGAAGGCTCAGTCTGTTAAGCCTCCGACTTCGGCTCAGGTCATGATCCTAAGGTTTGTGAATTTGAGCCCCATGTCGGGCTCTGTGCTGACAACTCAGAGCCTGGAACCTGCTTTGGATTCTGTGTCTCCCTCTCTCTCTGCCCCTCCCCTGTTCATGCTCTGTCTCTCTCTCTCTCTCAAAAATAAATAAACATTAAAAAAATTTTTAAAAAATCATTTAAACCATCCGTGACTCCACCATTTAGAGATAATTTCTTTAAACATTTAAGCCTTTTTCTCTTTAGTATTTTTGGTTAGTTTTAATGAAATAATAAACATTAAAATATATATTATTTTAAGTCCCATTTTTTAGCCAACTATAAATCAAGTATTTTCTTATGCTACTAAATATGTTTCAACATGATTTTTAATAAGTTGCATATTTATTCCATCATCTATTTGTTCCATAGTTTATTTAACCATTTCTGTAAGACCATTTCTATAAATGATTCAGATCATCTCTCATCCTCCCTTTTTTGTTTTCCTTTACAAATATCATCATAATAAACACATATCCCAGAATAGGAATTTCTAAGTCAGAGGGCATGAACTTTTGAAGCTCCTGATGATACATATCTCTAAATTGCTTTCCAGAAATGTTTAGCCAGTTGACAATCCCACAAGGAAGTATAAGCAATTGCCTACATCATTGAACTCAATTGCTGTTTTGAAGCAAAGTTTATGCCATCAGATAGAAGTTGCAGGCCAGTCAACTACAAATTCAAAAGCATTTCCTATAATTACAGGAAAGAGGCATTCAGCAAGAGCCTCATGGGATGCTCCTACAGAGATGAACTCCTGGAGTTCAGTCCTCAGCTTTGCTGTTTCCAAACCAAGGTTTGAAAATGTCTCTCAGGACTCAGCCTCTTCAATCACACTCACAAGAGCCTGATTTATAAGTCAGGTGACATTTTGTTGATTTACACAGAGAAATGTATGTGCCAAATAGTCCAGACTACTAATTTTAGCAAGCCAAAATATTCTGTCTCTGAATGCAAAGTCTTCCTAGAAAACTAAAATCTGAAGATTATTTTTTTAGTGCAAAATCATTTTATAAAATACTTCAATGACAATAAGTTGCAGTTTCTTTTTTTTTTAATATATGAAATTTATTGTCAAATTGGTTTCCATACAACACCCAGTGCTCATCCCAAAAGGTGCCCTCCTAAATACCCATCACCCACCCTCCCCTCCCTCCCACCCCCCATCAACCCTCAGTTTGTTCTCAGTTTTTAACAGTCTCTTATGCTTTGGCTCTCTCCCACTCTAACCTCTTTTTTTTTTTTTTTTCCTTCCCCTCCCCCATGGGTTTCTGTTAAGTTTCTCAGGATCCACCTAAGAGTGAAACCATATGGTATCTGTCTTTCTCTGTATGGCTTATTTCACTTAGCATCACACTCTCCAGTTGCAGTTTCAAACTATGACAACCTAAACCATGCTGTTCTATAAATTGTATCCTCATATTGATTGACCAAGAAGTAATTAATCTTCAACTTTCATTGGGTATCACCCTTCACTTATGACATCTTAGCTTGGGTGTCAATTTATAAAATTGTATCAATGTTTGTTAGGTTGGTATTTTGAAATCATTGTGTTCTCATCAGCAAAATTATTAAAAGAGCTTATATATCTGGATGTTTACAACCATCTCAGCTTCTTCAGGTTGGTTTTTGGTTTTTGTTTTTGTTTTTTTGTCTTATATCTTTCCATTAAGAACGTGAAATTTTTAAAGCTTCCATATTCTGGTGGTTCAAACTATGTATGATATGCACCATTCTGCTAACTAATTACAATGTAAGAAAATGCAATTAGTCTTACATTTTACTCTTCAGAGATCATATTAACCTTTGGTAATGTGATTCTTAAATTTTCAGGCAGCCTAATGTTTAAATCTAGCTTCTAATTTTAATAGAAACATTGGACAAGTTTCTTAACCTCTGTAGGCCTCAGATTCTTCATCTATAAGATGAAGATAATAATCTTATAGAAGTTGTTAGGAGAATTTACCATATAAGGTAATTACACACAAGTACCTAGAATGTAGAAAATGCTCAGTAAACATTAACTGTGTTTGCTTTTATTCCCACATAATAGAAATAATCAAGTCCATCTTTTCCCACACATTTGACAAGACCATTTTCTTTCTTTCTTTTTTTAATTTAAATTCGAGTTAGTTAACATATACTATAGTCTTGGCTTCAAGAGTAAAACCCAGGGATTCATGTCTTACATATAACACCCAGTGTTCATCCCAAAAAGTGCCCTCCTTAATGCCTGTCACCCATTTAACCCATACCCCCATTCACCTCCCCTCCAGCAACCCTCCATTTGTTCTCTGTATTTAAGAGTCTCTTATGGTTTGCTTCCCTTCTGTTTTTATCTTACTTAACCTTCCCTTTCCCTATATTCATCTGATGAATTTCTCAAATTTCACATGAGTGAAATCATATGATATGTTTTTCTCTGACTTGACAAAGCTATTTTCTTTTCTTGTCCTTTTTTTTATTTTTTTTTAACGTTTATTTATTTTTGAGACAGAGAGAGAAGAGCATGAACAGGGGAGGAGCAGAGAGAGAGGGAGACACAGAATCTGAAACAGGCTCCAGGCTCTGAGCTGTCAGCACAGAGCCCGAGGCGGGGCTCGGACCCACAGACCGTGAGATCATGACCTGAGGCGAAGTCGGACACTTAACCGACCAAGCCACCCAGGCGCCCCGACAAAACTATTTTCAACGTTTAAAAGTGTTTCATGTCTTTTAGGAACAAATGATATGTAACAAGCATTCAGAAACATAATGTTATTTAAGAATCTCTGCAGTGTTGGGGTTTCTAATACATATGTTTGACTCTTCTTTCAGTTTCTTGATTCTTTTTTAAATTGAGAAATAATTTAGGTGGAGCCTGGGTGGCTCAGTTGGTTAAGCGTCTGACTCTTGGTTTTGGCTCAGGTCATGATCTCATGGTTGGTAAGTTAGAGCCCCGCACCAGGCTCTGGGCTGATAGTGCGGAGCCTGCTTGGGATTCTCTCTCTCTCTCTCTCCCTGCGTCTCCCCTGCTCTCTTTCTCTGTCTCTCAAAATAAATAAATAAACTTCAAAAAAATTATAAAAAAAAGAAATACTTTAGAATTTAAAAAGATATTTAAATATAATTAGTATTTAATATTTAATATGATTATATTTAAATATATCATGATGTTTATCTTTTAAATATCTCTTTACATTCTAAATTTATATATAATTATATATCTATAATATATATCTCTTCTTAATTTACAAAATATATTCTTAGCCATGTCAGAGTATATTACTAATTAGGTGAATCTACAGAACATTCCTGTTAGAACTTTAGA
This sequence comes from Acinonyx jubatus, assembly GCF_027475565.1. NCBI lineage: Eukaryota > Metazoa > Chordata > Mammalia > Carnivora > Felidae > Acinonyx > Acinonyx jubatus. The sequence goes on from NC_069394.1 coordinate 26,087,005, forward strand.
ATGAAACAAAGATGCTTGCAAGCCTTACTATATAATTTTATTTTAGAAATGTCATAAGGTATGCGACAAGAATATGGATATTGAGCAGAAGGTGGCAGAATATCATTACTTGCAATTGATACAATTACACATTAGAACATTCAAAGAAATCAAATGAAGCTTTTAAAAGATATAAAACTGACTGAAAAAAAGATAAATATGCACTGACTTTTCTATAGAACAGTAATAACTAGGAAGAAATGTAGTTAAAACAGGTGAATACTTACATGATTTCATAAGACTCTTCTGAGTAAAGTGTTTCCAAAATTTCTGTGTCATTAAGGTTTTTATTTAAAAAAAAAACATAAATTCTCAGACGTGGATGCTTATGAATTAATTGCAGCGTGTGTGATATGACTAGCTTTTTCTTTTCTTTTTCCAACAAATGTTGATTAAATGTCTTAAAATAAATTTCAATATAGATTAAGAGATAAAATATATCATATATATAATTGATAAAAGGTGGTCAGCATGACAAAAAATACCATATGGTATATAATGGAAACTGGAGACAGTGGAGATATTGGACTGGGATTTAAATGCCATACATCTTCCAATGTTCAAATGAGTCTAGGACAGTCCAAAAGTTTTGGTTTAGTTTTTTTAAGTGTTTTAGGTCAAGAAATTTATTGTTAACAAAAAAGTATGATTTTTTTTTTTTTTCCTAAGAGAAAGTTGACAAGTGAAATTTCTGGGAGCCATTTTATGGAAGGAAGAATTAAAGGACAGAAAGGGCTCAAGAGAGGCCTACTGGCCCAGGAGCTTCATAGGAAATAATGTGAACCAATGGGAAGAAAATGCATGGAGACCAGTTTGGGCACATAATAAGGAAGGATAGTCTAGGAACTAAGTTTTTTCTAACAAGAAATGGGTTTCCTTACCACACCACTGAGTTGTCCTTCACTCATGACATTTAAGTGGAGATTGTAAGTGTGTTTCTACCTGAATTTGACTTGATGTTTCCTGAGGTCCATTTTAGCGTCCTGGTTCTTTCTCTGAACTTTTAAGGGGAAGAAGACACTATGAAGCAGTGTTTTAGATAAGTGTTTTTAGTTCAGAGCATTCCTATCATTTTAATTATTTGCTTTTAAATGTTGACTTTTTTACAGATCACTTTCAAAGACTGACTTTTTCTGTGAAACATCTTTATATCATAATATAATATGTTTATTGTGGGCTATCTATAACATAAGATTGCTCTTATGAGTTAATGTCCAAAAAATGCAAGTCTTTTTATTATTATTATTTTTACATTTATTTATTTTTGAGAGACAGAGAGAGACAGCATGAGCAGGGAAGGGGCAGAGAGAGAGGGAGACACAGAATCAGAAGCAGGCTCCAGGCTCAAAGCTGTCAGCACAGAGCCCTATGTGAGGCTTGAACCCACAAACCGTGAGATCATGACCTGAGCTGAAGTTGGACACTTAACTGACTGAGCCACCCAGGTGCCCCCCAAAAATGCAAGTCTTATATTTGATTTGTATTTCATTGAAATATTTCAGGTCAGTAAATGTTAAAACTATTCCCGATACAAAATAACTAAAACGAAAGGAGATAGTATTAATTTGTATCATAATAATCTTTGAGTCATGTTATATATAAATACTCTGAAACTTCTATCTGCCCTGAACAAGATACAATTCTAAAACATTGGCCTACATTCATATTATAAATTTTTATACTATATTTTATTTATTTCATATTACACTTTTCTAATTTTCTGAGGTTTAAGAAAAATCTTTATTTTCAGATGATAGAATGATAGACACAAATTGGGGTGCCTGGGTGGCTCAGTCGGTTAGGTGTCCAACTTCGGCTCAGGTCATGACCTCTCCGTCCATGAGTTCGAACCCCGTGTCGGGCTCTGTGCTGACAGCTCAGAACCTGAAGCCCACTTCTGATTCTGTGTCTCCCTTTCTCTCTGCCTCTCCCCCACTTGCACTCTGTCTCTTTCTCTCTGTCTCTCTCAAAAAAATAAACATTAGAATGATAGACACAAATTGAACTTCAGTTATAGTGTTTTAAATCCCTTTATAGTGTTTTATTTATTTTTTTTTTAATAATGTTTATTTATTTTTGAGAGACAGAAACAGAGCACGAGTCAGGAAGGAACAGAGAGAGAGGGAGACGCAGAATCCAAAGCAGGCTCCAGGCTCTGAGCTGTCAGCACAGAGCCTGATGATGCAGGGCTGGAACTCACGAACCACTAGATAGATCATGACCTGAGCAGAAGTCGGCACTTATCCGACTGAGCCATCCAGGTGCCCCTATAGTCTTTTAAAATAGAAATACTAGACAGTCTTTATTTCCTTTTCAAAAAAGTCTGAAATCTCAAGACAAATAGGTCAGTCTTTCAAAACAGCTTCCGAATGGTTGAACCTGGAAAATATAATACATACATCGTTGCTGATTTAATAAACAGTATACATTGTTTACACAATTGACACTTTCAGAGGGCACTGATCCCAGGGGGTACTTGACCCAACAGATAAAACCCTGGCATCCACTACCTGGTGCTTTTCTGTCTCTGTGCTCAGCTTTTCACAGTGTCAATTTCATTATCAGATTCCTCTGTGCTTTTGTTCCTGTCCCCACCCTCATCCTGGCATTCTACAACTCCTGGCTCTCTCTCCTTGGAGATAAAACATTTTTGACAGTTCTAAACCTCATGATTGTACCCCACCATTACAAGAATGAGTCTTCTCTGATTTTTTTTCTAAACACAAAAACACTAAAAGGAAAACAAAACAAAATGAAACAAAACTCTTGTTTTCTTCTTCCAAGAAGCTCCTCCAAATACTTCTTGATATCTCAAGGACTTTGGGTTACATTTTAATCCCTGATGGCCCTTCACTGAGGCCAGTGAATGGGAAATTTTGATTTGATTACACTGATTAAGGTTACCCCTAGGCTACGGGTGTAGCCAGTCCCACCCATATCATATGGGGTTGAGAATGAGGTTTGAAATGCAGGAAGAAAAAATATGTATATAAGGTTTACTTTAAGAAAAATAAATGTGAATGGATCTAGAGTATGAACAAAACAACACATCCATTCACATAAAGATTCCTGATCCCCAAAATCCCCTTCAGTTCCTAACAAAGAACACCTTGAATATTCACCTCTCCTTTACTACTCCAGGTATAATTTTCAATTCTTTCAAACACTTTGAAAAAATTTAGCACCATATGATGTCAATTAAAATTTGATAATTACACTTTTCATTAAGTGTTTGTTTATTGTGGAATTAAGTGGTTTAATTTACAAAACTATTTCTGCCTTGTATGGGTTCTCAAAAATATTTGTTGGATGTTTTTAATGGAAGTTAAAAATACTGTAAATAAATTTTATACCAGTAAAAGGGAGAGATTTCACATACATAATAAATGTTAGCATTTTCTGTTGGAAAATAACTTGAAAAACCTTTGCAAAATAACCACAGAATAAAATCTAAAAAACTATAAAACACAACAAATTTGCAAAAGCTTTTCATTCTGAAGCCTGAATGCCATAGGTAGAAAACAGATGAAGAACTCTGTTTTAGGTTGTCATGCGTACTACTCAAATGGCATCCGTTTCTAGATATAAAATTTTAAATGCCCTTAGCCATATGTCTCAAAGTGTGAACTACCTGCATAAGAATTAGAGTGCTGAACTTAAAGGAATGTTCTCTTAAGGGCTCCTGGGTGTCTCAGTCTTTGGGCATCTGACTTTGGCCCAGGTCATAATCTCCAGGTTTGTGGGTTTGAGCCCTGCATCAGGCTCTGTGCTGACAGCTAAGAACCTGGGGCCTGTTTCACATTCTGTGTCTTCCTCTCTCATTCTCTCTCTCTCTCTCTCTCTCTCTCTCTCTCTCTGTCTCTCCCCGGCTTGTGCTCTGGTCTCTCTCCCTCTCCAAAATAAATTAACATTAAAAAAAGATTTTAATAAAAAATAATAAAATAATAAAATGAATGTTCTCTTATGCACATTGAAGTTTGAGGATCCCCTGGTTTATGAATCCTGTAACAAGTATTTGATTCTTGGCTCTTCCAAATATCAGTATTAGAGGGCTGCTATGCTAGAGTTTTGCCATATTTAATACTTTTTTTAATGTTTTTTTTTTTTTTTAAATACTTGTGCTTGTTTAGGTAAGACAGTTTGTTACTGAGCATGTTTTCAGGGGACACAGGATAACCTAATGAGTTGAGAATTTCAAACTTTGTCTTTAGACTGCCGAGTTTTAAATTCTGGTCTTAACCCTCCTAAGCTATATGCACTCTGAGAGTTTAAGGATCTCTCTTGAGTCTCTGTTGATTCAAAAGGAAAATAGATAAAAAGTAAAAAAGCAAAATTAAATTCTGAATTTTATAAAATCTCCATAGGGAAAAATAATATGTGTTTACCTCTTCCTAGAAATGCTTAAGAAAAGGTTTTGTTGTGGTAGTGGTCATAAGAACACTTAACATGAGATCTACTCTTAAAAATTTAAGTGCTCAATACAGTGTTGGTAACTATAGGCACAGTATTGTTCTGCAGACCTCTAGAACTTACTCATCTTGCATAACTGAAACTTTATACCTGTTAAACATCAGCTGTCCATTTGTCCCCCTGCCAGTGCTGGGCCACCAACATCCTAACTATGAGTTTGCCTATTTTAGATAGCTCATATAAGTGGAATTGTGCAATGTTTGTCCACAAAAGCTTTTAATAAAATATTTTCTGTTATAAAAGATCTAACCGATGCCAAAATTAAAGTTGTTACTTGTCCGTGATAAAAAAAAAAAAAAATGATTGATTCTTTAAGTGAAATTTTATAGCCTCCATTATGTGAAAGTATGAATGGAAATGATAAACACTAGCTTATGAAATTTACACTTGATTTTGCAACATGATTTCATGGAAAATAATATCAATTTAAGGTCAGCAAATAAAACCTATAAAAATAAAGGCTATACTCCCTTTATCTCATCCCAGGAAAATGATTATGTGTAGTCTTTCAGAGAGGGTTATTCTCCACCCCCCACCCCCCACCTTCTTAGCAATGTCTGGTGTTGAATAATTTTCGTTCTTAGAGCTATTTTTAATATAGTGTGCTTATTTTTTTTAATTCATATATTGTTAGGTGTAATTCACATGTAATTAGATACATTGACTTTAAGTGTGCAGCTCAGTGACTCTTAACAAGCATATACACTTTTGTAACCATTACGCAGATCTATATAAAGGACATTTCATTACCTAAGAAATTTTTGTCACCCTGAAAAATAAACTTGCCAGTTATTTTCCTGGCAATAATACATAAATAAATAATGAATTTATTTGTGAATAGCAGAAGAATTACAACTCAAGACAAGCAAACTGCAGCAAACCATGGGCAAGTTCTAAGAGACAAAGCAAGGTCAGCTTTTATTAGGTTTTAGGAGGAAACTGAGGAGGGCTGTTTTGAACAAAAACCAGTGAAGAAAGCCGAGTTCTAGGGTGTGGCAGTTTCTCATTGGCTGCAAGAGGTGGTTAGTGTATTGTTGCTGGGGAAGGAGGGATCTTCCTCCTCCTTCCTGGTTATGCCCACTGCAGCTGGGCATACACACATGAAGGGGACATGTGTGAGAGCGTCCCCTTCCGAGCTTTCTGACTCTATTTTAAATAAAGATTCCTTTACTTATTTTCATAGTTCTTTTGTGCTCCTTTGCTATCAATTGCCCCAACTCTTCCTTCCCTCCCCTAGAAACCACTGTTGTTATTTTTATCACTAAAAATCCATTTGGTCTTTTCCTGAATGGCAAGTACTTGAAATATTACTATATGAACTTTTTAGAACTGGGTCTTTTTTTTTCCTACTTAAAGTTTTTAGATCCGTTTACGTTACTGTGTGTGTGTCAATAATTTGCTCTGTGATTTGGTTTGTTTTTAATTGCTGAGTAGTACTCTATTGTATGAACCACAAGGCATTTGTCTAAAATATTCTCCTCTTGATGGACATTTGGGGTATTTCTGGTCTGGGCCTATAATAAATAATGTGGCTATGAGCATTGTTCTTTAAATCCTTTTGGGGCCAAATGTCTTCATTTCTCTTGGATTAATACCTATTGATGAAATTACTGGATCCCAGGTTATGTGTATGTTAACCCTCATAAAAATTGTCAAATAGTTTTCCAAAATGGTTTATCATTTTACATTCTTGTCAACCATGGATGAGTACTAGATTGGTTCCACATCCTCACTAATATCATCAGTCTTTTTTTTTTCATTTCAGCCATTTTGTATGGTATATGTACACTTCATTTAAATTCTTTTTTCTCTAATTCTTTTATAAGCAGGAAGCAATCATTCAGTGGAATGAATCACCAAAACTATGTGGACCTTCTGCATTTAAAAATACTTATTCAGTTCTACTACATGGTAATGCAGTATGATTTTGAGAACATTAATCCCTTTGTCCTGCTTTTTCTTTTTTGGAAGATGGGGATAAGTATTATGCCTACCTCTCAGGGATGTTAAGAGGATTAAATGAATCAACATATAAAGTAATTAGGACAGAGTCTGGCACATAGTAAACATTCAATAGCAGTATTAATATTATTAATAATAACAAATGTAATGAAAAAACCCTATTGGAACTGTTATTATTAAGGGCGAAATATTTTGCTAACCATTGAGAGAAGAATGGTTATCAAAACCAGATATTATCTGTTCTTATGAAGTTTATTCTCACTGAAAATAATATTGCTGAGTTTAAAATATAGATGTAACTATAGAGCATTTCTCCTCGTCTTAGGCTTTTTTCCCATTCATATGAAAACAGATCAGCCAAAAAAACACAAATGAGAAAGGAAAAAACCAATACGCTTACCATATTTGATAAAAAAAATTGTGCAAGCAGCCCTTCATATAGAGATTAATATTTTACTGTTTTCCCATGAACAGCTTTTGAAACTATGAATAAGGTATATTTTGACTAATTACATGTTAGAAATTTGATTTTGCTGAAGTTTTCTCTTTTATACACAAAAAATTCTCTCTCTTACACTTTAATGGTATCATTCATCTTTTTCCTTCATATTCAGACTTTGGCCAGTTGCCATTAGATAATTGTGTGTAAGCTATGTCAAAATAATCACTTGTTAATTCATGTCTGGTTACTATGTTTAAGGGTCATATGAGGGTCAGACCTATTCATTTGATGTCTCCTCTATGTCCCTATAGCTCCTGACGTTTAGTGAGGGAAGAAGAGCATTTACCTAGCATCACTGTCCTAAGCACTTTGTTAAGTACTTTATGTAAGTTTTCTAATTGAGTCCATACCTAAATGCCTGGCACCAGGTAGGCACTCAGTAAAAAAGATTAGAAAGTGAAGGGCAAAGAAAAAGAGAAAGGGAAGTGATCTCATTAGGATAGAAAGAAAAATAATGCATCAGACAGACCCCCCAAATACAGAGGCTTAAACAAAATTGAGAGCTTTTGATTGTTTGTTTTTGGTTTTTTATTGAGGTATAATTGATATATAGTATTATGAGTTCCAGGTGTACAATGTAGTGATTCAGCGTCTGTATACATTGCAAAATTATTACTATGATGAGTCTAGTTACCATCTATCACCATACAAAGGTACAATTTTGAGAACTCTTAAGATTTACTCTCTTGGCAACTTTCAGGTACGCGCTATCATATTATTGACTATAGGCCCCAGCTATACATTACAACACCAGGACGTCTTCATTTTATAACTGGAATTTTGTACCTCTTGGATCCCTTCACCCATTTCACCCACCCCAACTTCCCCTTCTCACTGCTAACTACCATTCTGTTCTCTTTATATATGAGTTTTGTTTGTTTGTTTTGCTCTGTGTTTTAGATTCCACATATGTGATATCATACAGTATTTGTCTTTGTCATACTTATTTCACCTAGCATAATACCTTAAGGCCTATCCATGTTGTTGCAAATAGCACAATCTCACTCGTTTTTATGGCTGAGTGACATTCCATTACACACATATACACACACACTCACCCCACATCGTTATCCACATATACACACACACTCACCCCACATCGTTATCCATTCACTTGTCGACGCTTAGGTTTGTTTCCATATCTTGGTTATTGTAAATAATGCTTCAGTGAACATAGGGGCACATACACCTTTTTGAGTTAGTGTTTTCATTTTCTTTGGATAAATGCCCAGAAGTAGAATTGTTGGGTCATATGGTAGTTAGTTTTATATTTAATTTTTTGAGGAACCTCCGTACTGTTTTCCACAGTGGTAAACTAGACTACTATCTTACACAGTACACAAAAATTTACACAAATAGATTAAAGAGTTGAACTTAAAATCTCAAGCCATAAAACTTCTAGAAGCAAATATACGTTGCAAGCTCTTTGACATTGTTCTTGGTAATGCTATTTTGTATCTGACTCCAAGAGCAAAGTCGACAAAAGCAAGAAAAACAAGTAGAACTATATCACACCAAAAGCTTCTGTATAGGAAAGGAAACCTTCAACAAAATGAAAACCATCCCAACCTACCAAGTGGGAGAAAATATTTACAATTAATACATGTATGATAAGGAGTTAATATCCAAAATCTATAAAGAACTCATACAAACTCAAAAGCAAAGAAAACAAACCATCCAATTTTTTAAAATAGGCAGAAAATATAATCAGACTTCTTTTTTATAAGTATACATACAGATGATCAACAGGCATATGAAAAGAGTTTCATCACTAATCATCAGGGAATTGCAAACCATAACCACAAGGAGTTATCCTCTCACCCATGTTAGAGTGGCTATTATCAAAAAGACAAAAAAATAACAAGTTTTGGCAAGGATATGGAGAAAAGGGAACCCTTATGCATCTGTGGTGGGAATGTAAATTGGTGCAAAATAGAAGTTTATTTCTCTGTTGGATAACAGTCCCATGGTAGACAAGGCCTGACGGGGTACTTTGTTCTGACATCCCTTAGGCCAGGCTGTTGGCCTTAACTGTATAATCGAATCTAACTCATCTGTATTACAGTTGCATTCCCATTTGTGGTAAGATGAAATGGATGAAAGGAAGAGAAGTCATTTCCTTTTAAAGATGAGATACGGAAGGTGTACTCATCACTGCTTCTCATATTCTGTTGGTGAGCACTCAGGCATAAAACTACTTTAGGTGAAGAAATCCTTAAAAAATGGAGATTCTAGCTGGATTTCCATATGCCATAAATCTAAAAGGGCAAGGGGAGGAAATGATACCGGGGCCACCCAATTGTCTCAGCTACCGGGGGGGGGGGGGGAGGTAAAAGTGAAGTAAAGACATCTCTCTGAGATATTTCAAAACCATAAGATTTAGATGGAGATACTGAGGCTCAGAGAGTTAAGAAACTTACATTACATCTTACACTTAGTAAGTAACAGCTGAAATGTAAATTCAGGAATATATTGCAATGCTGATAATGATGATTATGTCCCCAAGCCCTATTCCCTTCCTACTACATCTCATATCACTATAAATGTTACTTGGATGTATAAATAAACACTGTTTATCTAAAAATATTAATACGGATGATGTACAGCTATGCTATCATTATTGAGATAACAGTTCTGATGTCCAAAATGGAATTATTATCTTAAAACTATATTATCCCATGTTGTATTTTTCAAAATGTTTACAGATACAGAATATCATTTTATTATCACAATACCTGTGACACATGCAGAGATCGCATGATTATTACAGTTTTACATATGAGAAAACAGGGAGATTCAATGTCTTATAAAATCAGTCAGACTACAGTCAGTAAGTAACAACCTGGACTAGAATATATTTGTTTTCATCTTTCCTCATAATTCAGGCAACTTTGGAATATATTCATGCAATTCATTAGAAACGTAATGTAAAAGTCTACATTGCAGGGGCGCCTGGGTGGCTCAGTCGGTTGAGCGTCCGAGTTTGGCTCAGGTCATGATCTTGTGGTCTGTGAGTTCCAGCCCAGCATGGGGCTCTGTGCTGGCAGCTCAGAGCCTGGAGCCTGCTTTTGATTCTGTGTCTCCCTCTCTCTCTGCCCCTTCCCCACTCATGCTCTGTCTCTCTCTGTCAAAAATAAATAAACATTAAAAAAAATTTTTTTTCAAGTCTACATAGCAAATATTATGAGTCAAGGAGTTACTATACTGGGTTACAATTTTAACATTTATTTAACCAAATTCTGACTATCCTATTATGACTGTGCTATTGGGCACCAGCCAAACCAAAATAAAACAAAGAAGTCATCCATAACCTCCCTTGGCCAATTTTACAATATCTAAAGAAACTTAAGGATTCCCTTTGATTTATTTGGTAGGTTTATATGAAGAAAAATATTTTTAAAGACAGTGAGGTTTTTTTTTCCTCCTTCTTTCTTTTATGTTTTTTTTTTTTTACATAACTTATTCTTCTATATCTAATACTTGAGATTTCAAGTTGAAAACCCAAGAACAATTAGAAAAAAATTTTTTAGACAAAATTTTTAAGAAGTGTTGCAATTAGTATTAGTACAGCATTATGGAAATTCAGGACAGTGAGATATCAGTGAAATTCATGTAGTCACTTAAATAGAAAAATTGATAGTGTACTCAACAAAATACCACTTTAATGACTCCAACAGGAATCTTTAATGGTCTGCATTGTAATCAGAAATCTAAACCTATCCCTAAGAAGTTCTACCTCCTGATAGCTATATTCACCAAGAGTTGTATCTTTTTTTTTTTCAACGTTTTTTTTTTTATTTATTTTTGGGACAGAGAGAGAGAGACAGAGCATGAATGGGGGAGGGGCAGAGAGAGAGGGAGACACAGAATCTGAAACAGGCTCCAGGCTCTGAGCCATCAGCCCAGAGCCTGATGTGGGGCTCGAACTCACAGACCGCGAGATCGTGACCTGGCTGAAGTCGGACGCCCAACCGACTGCGCCACCCAGGTGCCCCAAGAGTTGCATCTTAAAATGACGATAGCTAGACTCAGACTCTTAAACTTAAATGAATGGGTCAGTTTTCACTTACATTCATATTTTTTGTCACTGTATATGCTATAGCAACTGTGAGTAGCAGAAAATGATGGAATCAAGAAGCATATCAGGCATAATGCTTCTGGTCTCAGTGATTGGGCATTATTGGAGAGGTTAGGTGAGATGGAGAAATCCAAGTTGACTTTAGATACTTTCAGTGATTGAGAACATTATCCATATTAAAGTGTTTTTGAGGCAAGTTCAAGTTTCTGCCTTTCAAGAGTCAATAGTGTATGGGGATAGATGAGGCACAGCAAATGGAAATCTAAATGAAAATACCATCCTCAAGTACTAAGTGGTATATAGAAGGAACATTGAATAATGTAGGAAGGAAAGGAAAGAGACACCACTGAAGACTGAGAAATTCAAAATATCTTTGTGGAAGCTGGAGAAACTCTCCTGGGCTTTTAAGTAGTTATGGGAGCTTGGAAAAAAAAATCACTTTTTTTTTTTTTTTTGTATTTCACAATGCTACTCCATTTATCATGCTTGTGACACTTTTGTAAGAATTAACATTAATAAAAATACTGGAAAGCCACAGACTTGAACTATCATTTTAAAAAAACACTAAAATATAACAAAAGAAGAAAAGGAGCATGTTCTGTGATATGAGAAAAGATTTTTATATCCAAATTATATTGTTTATATAGTTCAGATCTGTGTAGATAAATAACCCCCCAAAAAACTCTAAAGAGAGGAAAATAGGGTCTTATGGTATGCTTATATTTTATTGACATATTTATTCCTGAATCTAGGGATTCTTTTATTCATCTGTTCAGTGAACATACACTGAGCCCTCATCATACCAAAGGCTATGTGCAGAGATGATTCCTAATCTGAGGCGTTTGCAATCTGTTCTTCTGAAAGAACACATTCAAATTACAGATGAACTCTTCATTTAAATAAGCATACACTAAACTATGGTTTTATTTTCCTTTTTATGAGATACTTAAAATAAATGAAATATAGCAGACTTCGTTTGCTTTTTGGACATGATAATTGACAGAAATACATGGAAGATATTAGAAATAAATCTACTGATGTTTCAACTGATTTTAGCTGTTGGTTTTACTCCAAAAGCTGTTCCTCTTCAACATTCTAATATTGATATAACTCTTCATATCCCTTTTGTTTCAGGTACTAATGCCTATATAAATCTAGTGAATTACATTGCGGTGTAGTCAAAAACTAACTTAATCAGTCTCTAGCTGTGCTCGATTAAGAGCTTGTCATTCAACCAGGTGTAAAGTCCACATTGGATGAAGACTAGACACAAAACCATAAGGATATCCCACTGAGCATCCACAGTTGACTACTCACAATGGCGTTCACATTCATTCAAATGCCATATGTCTTTGCTTTGTGTGGAGTTTTTAGCACATTTCATTCTATTGATACACTGATTTCATTTCCAATAATAATATATTTAAGATGTCAGAGTTTCAGTAGACTCCTATTACACTAACATAAAACAGAACTGAGGAACTGAGGAACTGAGGAAGAAACAATTATTACTGAATAACAATGCAGGCAGGACTAAAATTGCCTATGTATACACAATGGAATAAAACTTGTCCTCAGAATTTTTTTTTTAAAGCAGAAAAACTATTTCTGTAGCTAGGAACAGTTTTTTTTCTAGTCAGCAGTCAGGGATGTACTATATAGTAGTATAAATAAATTTATATGTGGTTAAAAGAAGGGGACATTTTTCTAGACGTAACCAGGGTGCCAGGGTGGCAAAGCGTCTGGCTCCAGGAGTCCCGAATAGACCAGCTTCAGCCACTCGCTGCTGACAAAATGCAAAGGCAGAGAGACAAGTGGTTAGTGTTGGTGAAACAAGAAAGGAGTTTATTTCAGTGAAGCCAATACCAGAAAGGCAGAGACTAGTCTCAAAGACTGTCTCCAAAATGCTGAAAATACTTCTAGGTTTACATAAGGAAAATGTGGGCAAAGCTCAGTAGGTATATGCACACTGGCAGTAAAGGTCAGGTCAATCATTTTCTTGGGATCAGTCACATGGGGTCTTGCTGGCATCACGGCTTGCTTCAGAGGGTAATTTCAGATCCCATCGTGGGATGCTTTGCCCTCCACAGTTCAGAGATAGGCTGGAAAGAAAAATAATTAATCAATTAGGAAGGACAGACTGAGGTCAAAGTGGATGTAGTTGAAGTCCTCTTTCATAGATGCTCATGTCTTTGTCTTAATAGTTCTCTTCATAAGTGGGGAATGACTCTAACAGTGATTCATTTTTAAATTAAAAAAAAAGACACAGAAAGGAAATAGTCTTTACTTACCTTATAATTTTCTTTATTACCCTTATTTTAATATATTTTATATTGTAGTTTGTTATATTCATGTCGGTCTCTTTTATCATATCAGTTTCTCAAAGGAAGGATAAGGCATGTAATAATCAGTGGAGTATTTATAAATGTAGATTCCTTGGGTTCTATTCAACATTATAACTAAGGTTCTCTGGAGGTAGCTCCTCCACAAACTTCAAAAGCATTCAAGATGATTCCTATGATCACTCTAGTTGACAACGATTGTGCTAGATTAGAAACCACTTGAGGGAATGTGTCGTGTCTTATTTATCTTCATACTCTGATACTCAGGTCATTAGCACAAAAGATTTTTAAATTTATTGGATTAAAATGTTTTTTTTTAATTTTGTGTCTATAGAAAATGCACAGTGCTCATAAATACCCCCAAAACAAAAATCCTTGCAGAGTGCTTGAGAGATGGCCAAGATAGTGTATCTACCAATTAACAGTGACAACACAATGAAAAAATATACAGGAAAAAACTGCACATTGTTTTCAGTGCATAGTATATCAGGCACAATTCTGATATATAAGTCATAAATCATTTTTTAAGCTATCTTGAAAAGTACCCAAGTTAAAAAATGTGCCCCATCTACTGTTTTGCCTTAGTAAGCGCTCTACTAACTGCTGTGAAAAATGATTACTTAACAAAAATATTTTAAGTTGTTGCATCATATATCCAAGGTTTATTAGTTTCCAGAGCCTGGATCTGACTTCATTGAAATGCACCTAAGAAATTTGACCTTAGAAATGAGCTCATGATGAATGAAGTTTTCCAACTACTTTCCTACTTTTTTATAAGCCAAGATTTTCAGTTTTGGTATGCCGTATGTGCAGTAGGCACAACGGTTAAAAGTCAAACAGAATGGGTTTTAGTGGTGGCTTGTCTTTCACTGGCTGCATGATCATGTGTCATTATTTAATGCTAAATGTCAAGTACCTCCTATATGAAATAAGGGTATTAATACCTGCCTCACAGAATTGTTTAGGTTTAGAGAGAATGTTTATAAAGCATTTAAACACTCTGCTTGTTGATATATTGTGTCGTCGTTGTTGTTGTTGCTATTATTATTGTTGTTGGCTTTGTTGGAGAGGAAGAATTTTCTTTGCCTTTCAAAGTTCTTCTAGCTGAACTAAGAATCAAATTGCCATGAGACAAATTGACAGGAGAAAATCAAATTTAATAGAATATATACAAGGAATCCACATAGACACAGAAATTCCAAAACAAGGAGCCAACAGATGCTTATCTGAGTTAAGGAGAGGGGAAGGGTCTGAGTATGCAAACGGGAGAAAGACCATTCATAGGAAGGTGAAATGAGGTGTTTGGAAAACAAAGGTTGCCCTATTGTGTAGATAAATTTCTTAGGTAAGAGGGATCTCTGTTAATAGCTCTCTTCCTGGTACAAGCAGGCAGTTGAGGGGAAGGTAAATAACTTTTCCCAAATCTGCTGGGTTTTGATTGCTTTTAACTCAAAATGATGTTCATGCCCAAGTGGCCCATCTTGGAGTAGTCTGCCTTTGACCCCTAAAGCATGCTTGGGGATTCAATGCTATCCCTCCCACATCAAAAATATATTCTCTTCTTTTTTAAGAAAACAACTGCTTGTTCATCATTTTTCCATACATTGTTTGTCCTAAATCAAATCTATGCTATTTAAAAAATCTATTTAAAAAATATTGTCCCCAAACTGATAGTCTCCAGTTGTAACTGAACTAATGTGAGTTCACTCCCTAATGAGTTACAGGTAGAGGCTATACCAGGTGAGTTGTTGCACAAAGGAAACTTTATTTGTAACAAATAAGAAGATCACAGGGGATAAGTTTCAAAACTGTGACTCCCCAACCAAAGGTGAATGGGTTCCTTTTATTTAGGGTTAGGATGAATATTCAAAAGGGGAGTTTTGTCATCGTATATAGACGCGGACATTAGGCTACGCATGTACCTCGGGGAAATATGTCTCTATATACATTGTATATTATATTAATGAGGTTTGTGCTCCTCCTTGGGTGGAGATTTTAGCAATATAATGAGGCATAGGTAACTGTTGGTCACTCCATGGTCCATCTGTACAGATGTGAGTCAATGGTTGAGCTCAAACTGGTTTAGGTAGTATGGCTGGCCAG